>NW_027189156.1:1420363-1597863 GCF_040958095.1 Procambarus clarkii | reverse complement strand
GATGCTTCCATCTGAAAATTGGGAACATCAAAAGATCTGACTTTCCCAATTTTCTGATGGGAACATCAAATGATCTGATATTCCCATCACTGAAAAATAAAAACAGATAAAAAAAATGATATGAAAAAATAGAAAATAAAATATACTCATGAAATGAACAGAATGGTTAACAACGCAGCTCAATTGCAATGCAATGTCACAATAACATTTAAATATACTTTAAGATATAATCTAGAAGAAAATAAGGATATTGAAACGGTTCATGAACTCTATTTCAATAAAGGACACTATGGGGAACTTTGAAAAATAGTTATTGAGTATAATTAGACAGACTTGTTGCTAGGCAGAGGAGTAATGAGATATATGGCAAATTTTGCAAAATATACAATGAAGGTACACAAACATTCATACCCAAACAAAGCAAAATGCTAGGTAAGAACAAAGCATTTGGCCCGTAGGAGAAATGAGATACCCACAAGACTAGAATACAAGTCATTAACAAGCATGCAAGTATAATACATAATACATGCAGACATATATATAATCCAAAAAAATGTCAAATTTACGTACTTATTATTACATTACAAATATCCAAGGTTTTGAAGACACGTTTCCTCTTGCGCCCAACGAGTGAATACTGAGACCAGACCCCATAGGTCCCTATCCTCCTCATCATTCGTCTCACTGTGTCTCCACAGCTTGCACCGCCCATTTGAGACAGCGTCTGGACCTGTTAAAATAATGCATAAGCTGTAAGGTAATAGAGAATAATATATATCTTTCAATCTCAACATTAGATTTTCTAATTTCCAACTGTATTAAATAAATAGCATTAAAATATTTTCCTTCTTAACTATTACAAAAATCAACGAATTTGAGTAACTTTTGCTTTTGTTTTATTTGTACCTTAAACATAACACTGAACAATCAATTATGTGCCACCCCACCTTCCTTCATCTGCAAAAAAACTAATCAAAAGACATATGTACAAGGCTAAAAAAATTCAGCAACACTTACCATACTCAGGCTAAAAGAATTAAGCAACACTTACCATACTCTTTTTATATTCACTGTTAACTTTTAGCTCATGTGACAGACTTTCCACCTGCTCAACAGTTTCAAGTGGGGATGGAAGAATGTCTTCCAGGATTGGTATATCTCCATGTGTTTTTGACATATGGGTTTCCGTCATTTTGACAATATTCAGGATATCCCCTGATAAAAATGTCAATTTTGATAATTCCTTCATCATGTATTCCATTATGCCAAAACCATAATCATAATCATCTGTATCAAACCTTATTACAGGTAAAACCAGTAGGCAGTCTACTGTATTTTATCAAACCGTTATTAGTATAATAGATCTCGTAATAATTTTGCAAAAATAATGGCATTTACTATTTTTAAAAGATTATTAGCAAATTTACAGAAATGGTGCATTCGGAAGACAAAACCAATTTTTCACTTTTGACAATTGAGCACCTGCTACATCCAGATTCTAGGGAGGAAAGGAAGGACGATCTTACTGGATCCCATAGCCTCTCCGAGGCACAAACCAGGCTTTTACATAACCCCCCCCCTGCACCCGAGCTTTTTAAAATAGTAAATGCTACTATTTTTGCAAAATTATTACGAGATCTATTATTCTAATAAGAGTTTGATAAAATACAAACCCTGGGGCCATAGAACGGCTATTTAATCCCCTTGAACGGACCTGTGCATGGGCCACTGAGGCATCGAAAAAAAACAGACCGGCTTGGGAAAAAAGCAAAATTGCCGGTCTATGGCCCAGCTGATGGCTGTGCATGAATGGCTAATGGCTAATGGCTGTTAGTTATGGAGCTAGGTTAGACTATGTATGTTTAAATCTCTGATTTAAACAGAGCCAGTGTTCAGTCAAATAACTGAATTTATCAAATCTTATCCTTGTATAATATACAAGCTGATGTGAGATCCCTGTCTACAGGTGGACTGGAACTATTATCCAGTAGGCAGTCTACTGTATTTTATCAAACCGTTATTAGTATAATAGATCTCGTAATAATTTTGCAAAAATAATGGCATTTACTATTTTTAAAAGATTATTAGCAAATTTACAGAAATGGTGCATTCGGAAGACAAAACCAATTTTTCACTTTTGACAATTGAGCACCTGCTACATCCAGATTCTAGGGAGGAAAGGAAGGACGATCTTACTGGATCCCATAGCCTCTCCGAGGCACAAACCAGGCTTTTACATAACCCCCCCCCTGCACCCGAGCTTTTTAAAATAGTAAATGCCATTATTTTTGCAAAATTATTACGAGATCTATTATACTAATAACGGTAAATAAATAATAAATAGTAAATAAATCAAAATCAGTTACATTATTTTATCTTATTCATAGCATAAATGTTCTCGAAGATTACTAAAAAGAAATTGAATTAGACTACAGCAAATTGGCAAACTTTACCTTGTATCTGTTTCCACCGAGTTTGTTTGGGGCGTTCTTCAACATATCAGCAATACTTGTCTCAACATCTCTTTCAGTTGCATTAGTGTGGGTGTTGATACAGGCTTCTGGAAATTGATAAGAATTAATTAATATATATAATTATAATTCACTTTGCTATTCCCCATTCCACAGTCCTCTCGTCCTTCCCACTTCCCTGTCCCCACATCATCCCCACTATTCCCACTTCCCTGTCCCATCGTCCTCCTTACCATTTTCCCCTCCCCTGTCCTTCTTCCTCCCCCACCATCTCCCATTCACCTGTCCCTTTGTCCTCCCCTGCATTCCCCTGTCCCCACCATCCCCAACTCCCCAGTCCCCTCGTCCTCCCCACCATTACCCTCTCCTCTGTCCCCTCGTCTTCCCCACCATACCCCCCTCTCGTCCTCCCCACCATTCCAAACTACCTCATCCGATGCATTCTATAATGGTCTGATGCTTCCATCAGAAAATTGGGAACATCAAATGATCTGATATTCCCATCACTGAAAAATAAGAACAGCTAAAAAAATGAAATGAAAAAAATAAAAAAATAAACTATACTCATGAAATGAACAGTATGGTAAACAACACAGCTCAATTTCAATGCAATGTCACACAAAATTATTAAATCGAAATGAAAATAAATTGAAATCTATGAAAATTCAAATTATCAATACAATCGGAAATATTGAAATAATATCGCAACATAATATAGTGTGGGTTGCTCTTACGTGCAACAGACGGTGCTGTTTTTCAAAAAAGGCATGGTTTTACCTGTCACAAGTGTGGCATCTATACTTATACTCACGAAATGAACGGTATGGTAAACAACATAGCTCAATTGCAATGCAATGTCACAATAACATTTAATAACAATAATAACAATAACATTTAAATATACTTTAAGATATAATCTAGAAGAAAATAAGAACATTGAAACGGTTCATGAACTCGATTTCAATAAAGGACACTATGGGGAACTTTGAAAAACAGTTAATGAGTATAATTAGACAGACTTGTTGCTAGGCAGAGGAGTAAATAATGAGATATATGGCAAATTTTGCAAAATATACGGCACACAAACATTCATACCCAAACAAAGCAAAATGCTAGGTAAGAACAAAGCAGTTGGCCCGTAGGGGAAAGGAGATACCCACAAGACTGGAATACAAGTCATTAACAAGCACACAAGTACTACACTACACAACAACCGCACTACTACCAGAACTGGACGAATCACTACCAAAACAACACATTGCACATCACTACCAAAACAACACAACACAACACAAGCATTGGCAAAGAATTATAGACCAGTTGCACTAACATCCCACATAATAAAATTATTTGAGAGTGATCAGGAGTCAGATTACTAGTTTTATAGAGACCAATGACCTCCACAATCCAGGCCAACAAGGATTTAGAGCAGTTTCTATGATCGAGCCACTGAGATCTATAAAGAATTCTGATCAAGAAAGAGATCTAGGGGTGGTTTTAGATAGAAAACTATAACCTGAGGATCATATTAAGAACATTCTGCGAGGGGCCTATGCTACACTTTTTAACTTTAGAATTGCTTTTAAATACATAGGTCAAAAAGTTTTAAAAGTTTTAAAAGTTTTTTAAACCTCTCGTGTATCATGAGTGTGTTAAAGCATCAGATGGTGCATTCAGATGATGAATATTACCTAGTTCCTTCATCTGGGAAGAATGAACACATATTGGTGCATTCGGATGATAAAAACTAACTACTGTAGTTTAATTGATCAACAGACTGTATATCATATGCAGACTGTATGTGGATCTGCGGGCCACTCCAAACAACAGCCTGGTGGACCAAGCTCCACCAGGGCTAAAGCACAAAGTGATATAGATGTGATAGAGAAACTAGGTCAAATGGAGGAGTAGGTCTGTATATTAAACAGCACCTGACGTGCACAGAGCTACTAAACTATAGAGATATATGACCGAACCTAACCTATCTTTATAGGTTAGGTTAGGTAGCTGAAAATGTTAGGTTAGGTAGTCGAAAAAACATTAATTCAAGAAAACTTGGCTTATTAGGCAAATCGGGCCTTGCATAGTAGGCTGAGATGTGCGTTCTGGCTACTAGGTACGACACATATATATATATATATATATATATATATATATATATATATATATATATATATATATATATATATATATATATATATATATATATATATATATATATATGTATATATATATATATATATATATATATATATATATATATATATATATATATATATATATATATATATATATATATATATCGGACAATTAGTAAAAAAAAAAAAAAAAAAAATTTAAATTATTTTACCTTGTACCTAGATCCACCAGGCCTGTTTGGTGCCTGTTTCAGTACTTCAGACATCTGGAAGGTCACATCCTCCTCCTCAACTTGTGGATGTGCGTTGATAGATGATTCTGTAAAATTAAGTTATTTATATAATAATAAATTCAGTATAACAATAATATTCTGTAAAATTAAAAGTAATTTATACATCAATCAGATAAAACTCTCCAGAGATGGTGATACACAACATATAAAGGACAAGTTTCAGAACAAAATATGCATTTAGGAATAAGGTTTTGTACATGTAGGTAGCACATTAGAAAATAAGTGGAAGGTGATCAAGTTTATATTAACATGTTAATGACTTTGTTAAGGCTTTGCAAGAATGAAAAAATATTAATAATATAATATCACCTACCAATTAATTGTACATCATTTATAAGTCAATTATTTGCATTATTATTATTCAATACTAATGATATAAAAATGCATTTTGTAATCTACTATTTATGCAAGTATTAAGCACAGGATCATGAAATAAACTGCAAAATACTGTAATGGATAAACCAATTAATTTTACATTTTCCTATAGCTAAGTCAGTCAGTTCTATTAGCAGCAGAGAACAATTATGCCCAACCTCTATTAAATGAAACAATCTTAAGAGCAAGTGATAGAAATATAATCATTTATGCTTGGGATTATGGAATGGTTCCAAATATGAAAAATATCAAGTTTTTTGGTTAAAATTTTTTAACTTAAAATTTACATTTTTAAGTGAATTTTAAACTTTAAAAAAATTATTTAATTTTTTGGTTACTTACTTAAAATAACATTATATAGTTCTTGTTTTTGTAGAAATGCCAATTTCTTCTTTTGCCCTTCCAGACTGTATAGTGACCACAGGCCGTTTGTTCATATCTTCATTATTCTTCGAACTGTGGTTGCACAATCAGACCCACGTACACTGGTTAAAAGCATCACCTAAAAGCAACAACAAAAATGTAGTACACTGACGAATTTTGAATATATATATATATATATATATATATATATATATATATATATATATATATATATATATATATATATATAACTGAAAACTCACACCCCAGAAGTGACTCGAACCCATACTCCCACAACTGGTATGTACAGGGACGCCTTAATCCGCTTGACCATCACGACCGGACATAAGGAAGTGATAGCCGAGGCTATATGAACCACTTCCCCGCCGGCACTCGGATGGTAATCTTGGGCATAGCATTTTATCAAATCACCTCATTCTTTGGGGCACACGTGAGGAACACAAATGCAAACAAGCCTGAATGGTCCCCAGGACTATATACAACTGAAAACTCACACCCCAGAAGTGACTCGAACCCATACTCCCACAACTGGTATGTACAGGGACGCCTTAATCCGCTTGACCATCACGACCGGACATAAGGAAGTGATAGCCGAGGCTATATGAACCACTTCCCCGCCGGCACTCGGATGGTAATCTTGGGCATAGCATTTTATCAAATCACCTCATTCTTTGGGGCACACGTGAGGAACACAAATGCAAACAAGCCTGAATGGTCCCCAGGACTATATACAACTGAAAACTCACACCCCAGAAGTGACTCGAACCCATACTCCCACAACTGGTATGTACAGGGACGCCTTAATCCGCTTGACCACGGATCCTCGGCTATCACTTCCTTATGTCCGGTCGTGATGGTCAAGCGGATTAAGGCGTCCCTGTACATACCATTTGTGGGAGTATGGGTTCGAGTCACTTCTGGGGTGTGAGTTTTCAGTTGTATATAGTCCTGGGGACCATTCAGGCTTGTTTGCATTTGTGTTCCTCACGTGTGCCCCAAAGAATGAGGTGATTTGATAAAATGCTATGCCCAAGATTACCATCCGAGTGCCGGCGGGGAAGTGGTTCATATAGCCTCGGCTATCACTTCCTTATGTCCGGTCGTGATGGTCAAGCGGATTAAGGCGTCCCTGTACATACCAGTTGTGGGAGTATGGGTTCGAGTCACTTCTGGGGTGTGAGTTTTCAGTTGTATATAGTCCTGGGGACCATTCAGGCTTGTTTGCATATATATATATATATATATATATATATATATATATATATATATATATATATTAGTTGATTTTATACCCGCATTAGGTCAGGTGATAATACAATGAAGGTGATAATAAAGCCATTCACAACTGCAGGCCTAATAAAAAAAGGAGGTGGCATAGCAATATCTTACAAAGATACCTTCATCTGCAATAGTCTCATTAGTAATAGAGACGACTATTGTGAATATACCTTTGCCAAGTTCTCCAGTAAATCCCTTAAATCCTCCTTGACTATAAGTGCCATCTATAGATTTCCCAATACCGACATAGCTTCATTCTCAGATAACGTAAGGAATCTTATCATAAATAACAATCTCAACAAAAATCAAACCAACTTAGTGGTTTGTAATGGTGAACAAAACATGCAGATACTTATATATAACCTGTGAATAGAGTGTAATAACACCAAAACTATTTGTTTATTGTTTTATGACCATAATAATTGAATCACTAATATGATTCACTAATATATAATCCTAATAATAATCACTAATATATAATCCATTGAGCATGCTGCATCTCTTTCAGTCTCTTTGCAATTTGAACAAGAGGGTTTTTAATTGATCGAACCATATTCTTAAAGTAAAGTAAATGAGATGTATTCCATATTTTGCAAAATATACGATGAAGGCACACAAACATTCATACCAAAACTGAAGGGCAGGATTTATGAGGAGACATTAGAGGCATTAAATATTCCAAACTAGAAGACAGAAGGAAAAGAGGAGATATGATCACTACGTACAAAACAGTAACAGGAATTGATAAACTTGATAGGGAAGATTTCCCGAGACCTGGAATTTCAAGAACAAGAGGTTATAGATTTAAACGAACTAAACAAAGATGCCGAAGAAATGTAAGACAATTCACTTTTGCAAACAGAATGGTAAACGGTTGGAACATGTTAGGTGAGAAGGTGGTGGAGGCCAAATCCGTCAAAAGTTTCAAAGCATTATATGACAAAGAGTGCTGGGAAAATGGGACACCACGAGTGTAGCTCTCCATCCATCTGATTGATAACCCAAATGAATTTTTCATGGATATGATACCAACATCAAATCATAAATCAGATGTGATCCTATCCCCACTGGATTTTGAAGAAGCCATAGACAGTATGCCTATGCACTCTGCACCAGGCCCTGACTCTTGGAACTCTATATTCATCAAGAACTGTAAAAAACGTTATCGCAGGCCCTTCACATTCTTTGGAGACAAAGCCAAGATACTGGCATTGTCCCTGACATACTAAAAACCGCAGAGATAGCACCGCCCCATAAAGGAGGAAATAAGGCAGAGGCAAAAAACTACAGACCGATAGCACTAACATCGCACATCATAAAAATCTTTGAGAGAATGCTAAGAAGTAAGATCACAAAATACATGGAATCACAGCATCTCCATAACCCCAGACAACATGGTTTCAGAACAAGGCGCTCTTGCCTATCACAGTTGCTGGACCACTCTGACATGGCACTAGATGCCATGGAAGACAAACAAAACGCTTTGACAAAAAAAAGCCTTTGACAAATGTGACCATTGTGTTATTGCACATAAAATGCGTTCAAAAGGAATTACCGGAAAAATAGGCAGATGGATATACAACTTCCTGACTAATAGAACCCAATGTGTAGTAGTCAACAAAATAAAATCTGGACCATCAACCGTAAAGAGCTCAGTCCCCAAGCGTACTGTGCTTGCTCCAATACTTTTTCTCATCCTCATATCGGACATAGACAAGGACACAACCTATAGTACTTGATCATCCTTTGCAGATGACACTAGAATCTTCACGAGAGTAGGCAACATAGAGGACACGGCAAACCTCCAATCAGATGTAAATCAGGTCTTTCTATGGGCTACAGAAAATAACATGGTGATTAACGAACATAAGTTTCAGCTCATGCGCTACGGAAAAAATAAAAAATATAAAAACGGAAACCACTTACAAAACTCAGTCAAATCATAACATTGAACGGAAAAGCAATGTAAAGGATTTGGGTGTACTGATGTCAGAAGGCCTTACATTTAAAGAACACAATAAAGTAGCCGTCACAACTGCAAGAAAAATGACAGGATAGATAACAAGAACTTTTCACACTAGAGATGCTATACCGATGATGATAGTTTTCAAGACGCTAGTGCTCTCTAGAGTGGAATACTGCTGCATAATGAAAGCCCCTTTCAAAGCTGGAGAAATTACTGACCTATACTTATGCATTTATCTTCGGTTTAACACAACAGGCACCAGACACACGCTAGGCATCATACACACTAGGATAAAACAAACATTAGGCCAGAAGTCAGAAAAGAATTCAAAGAATTTTACTGGAAAGGCTTGCTGTTAGGAAAGGAAGTAATTGAGATGAATTAATGCACAGTATGTCAATTTTGTGAAATATATGATAAAGGAACAAAAACATTTATACCAAAACAAAGATGCAGAACTAGGAAACAGGATTTGTTCAACTGAAATTTCAAGACGGACAGAGACCAAAAGACACAAAAATGGAATCAATATACGAAGAGGCCAAACCCCCAAACATACCAGTAATACAAAGAGAAACAACTACACGGCAGTGAGGAGAAAGGCAGAAAGAAATTTTGAAAAAAAGGAACAAACAAATGTAAAGTAGAACAAATCATATTCTATAAATACAGCAACAACCAATTGCAGGTAAAGGATAATATTCAGAGCTTTTAAATGCATGGATGGCGAAATACTCAAGAAATTGTTCACGACTTTTGTTAGACCAAAGTTGGAATATGCAGCGGTTGTATGGTGCCCATATCTTAAGAAGCACATAAACAAACTGGAAAAGGTGCAAAGACATGCTACTAAGTGGCTCCCAGAACTGAAGGACAAGAACTATGAGGAGAGGTTAGAGGCATTAAATATACCAAATATACTACACAAATATATATACTACACATGCACAATAAACTACCCTACACAGGCTGAGTATGGTGTGTACAATAAATTATTAGCTAAAAGATAAGACTGAGTTTGTATAAATGGGGGTTAAGTCAGAGTGGGAAAATGTAAGTGGAGTGCCTAAAAACCCTGTCCTGGGACCTCTGTAATTCATAATATATACAAATAATTTAGACTCAGGTTTGATCAGCAATATTTGAAAATTTCCAGACGATACAAAAGGGATTTTTTTCTGGATTCAGGATTATTTTTTTATGGCTGAAAACAGGTTTTCAGCAATAAAAGAAATACAGTATTGCTGGAACAACCGTCGACATCTTCAAGAGAAAACCTGAACATCTTCAAGAAGTGAAGATGACCTTGAGAAGAAGTATAGGTTGGGAGAAGTATAGGTTAGGAATTGTCTCCAAAGAATTCTCAAAGAATTACTCGTTATTGCTATCCAAGATAATTAGACGAGCCAAAGCTAAATACTACGAAGATAAATTTACCCAAATAAAGAGTACCTTACCTAAAAATATGTATGTACCTTACGTAAATAAACATTTGATTTTGAAGTGCCGGACAAACAAGGCTGTGGTGGATATGTGGGCCTGAGGGGCCTGTCCAAGCAACAGCCTGTTGGACCAAGCTCTCACATGTCAAGCCTGGCCTTGGAAGGGCTTGGTGAGTAGAACAACTACCAGAACCCTATAATGCATGTATCAAGGTGTCCAGGCAGTGAGCACCACATAATGCAGTGCAGTCCTGTAAGAATAAGCACAGTAAGTATGGGCATGGAGGGGGTGCAGCAGTGGCTTGTGAAGGGCTGGAGAGTAAATGGACATGCCCAGGGGTAAAAAGCATTAGGGTAACAGAACATAGCCCATAAAAATAGTAATGACAATGAATGAATAATTATATGAATGCAATAATACTTCATATCTCAATAGGAATACTAAGCAGGATGCAAGACAAGGTACTGGTGGTGATAGTGGTTGGTACAAGTCCTCACATCCCCACAGACACCAGTAACAGCCCTCACCTCCCAACACAGTACCCTTGTAGCGAGTTAATCTTATACTCGCTTCATTATCTTATAGCATAACTAATTAACACTAATTACAGAAGCTACACAGGTGATACTTTGGTGTGAGTTGAGCGCACTGAGCGTCGGTATCGCTACACCCGTTCCTTAACAACCCTTTGGACCTTTATTACAGAAAAATAGAATCAATTAATTTAATAAAATATAAAATATAAGTGCTTACTTACGATAATACTATCGGTGGAACACAAAATCTTCTTCTTCTTGATAGTAGGTGCAGTTTGCATGAAGGGTTAGTCCTCGCCATGACTGAACTGACGACAAAATGGCCGATGTGTTGATATGGCGTCAGGTGACGCTGTGACGTCACAGGTGAGGGACGCTTTGCGCATTACTCCCTCGTACTTAAAAAGTACTACAGGTACTTTTTGGTTTTATTTTTGAATATGGCAGAAGTTGGACAGCTTTTCAAATCATTATAAGGGAGTGAGTTCCATAGACTAGGTCCCTTTATTTACATAGAGTGTTTACATAGATTAAGTTTGACTCTGGGGATATCAAAGAGATATTTATGTCTGGTGGGGACGTGGCCATGTGTTCTATTACATCTGTCCAGGAAGAGTTTCAGAACAGGGTTTGCAGTTAGAAAAAGGGCTTTATAAACGTAATTTACACAGGAGAATGTATGGAGTGAATTTGTTTAGCATGTTTAAGGATTTGAACAAGGGAGCTGTGTGTTGTCTGAAGGTAGAGTTATTTATTGTCCTGATAGCAGATTTTTACTGGATGATGATGGGCTTGAGGTAGTTTGCAGAGGTTGAACCCCAAGCACAAACGCCATAAGAATGATAGGGATAGATAAGTGCATAATAGAGTGAGAGGAGAGCAGAGTAGGGTACATAATATCTGATCTTAAACAGTATACCAACTGTTTTAGAAACCTTTTTAGTTATGTGTTGTATATGGGTGCGGAAGTTGAGTCTCTTGTCTAAGTATAGGCTAAGAAACTTTCCATCATTTTTATTGCTAATGTTTACATTATCTATCTGAAGCTGAATTGCATTTGTTGATTTGTTTCCAAATAAGATATAGTAGGTCTTTTCTATGTTTTGTGTGAGGTTTGTTGGTTGACATCCACAAGTAGACTTTTTTTAATTAATTGTTTACAACATTATTTAACAGGAGTGGGTTGGGGTCAGAGTAGATGAGTAGTATCATCAGCCAACAATATAGGTTTAAGTATGTTAGAGACATTAGGGAGATCATTGATGTATATAAGAAACAGGAGGGTCCTAGGATGCTGCTCTGTGGCACCTTTACGGTAATTAAGTGGTAGAGTGGGAGAGGTTATATCATTGATGGCTTCATATTGGTGTCTGTTACTAAGATAGGATCGGATATAGTTTAGGGCAAGGCCACGGATTCCATAATGGTGGAATTTAAGTAAGAGGTAGTTATGGTTAACAGTATCAAAGGCCTTTCTCAGGCCGATGAAGAGTTCAATTGGAAACTCACTTTTGTCAAGGGCTGAGAAGATTAAGTCAAGCAGACTAACAATAGCATCATTGGTACTCTTTTGGGAGCGGAAGCCAAACTGACAGGGACTTAGTATATTGAATTTTACAAGATTGGAGTAGAGCTGTTTGTAAAAAAAAAAAAAATAATTTTGATAATATAGGTAGATTCGATATGGGTCTGTAATTATTTATGTCTGCCGTGTTACCTCCTTTATGAACTGGCGTTACTCTTGCTTTTTTAAGGATATCAGGGAAGGTATGACACTCTAGGGATTTGTTAAGACGTTGGCTTAAGACGTTGAGCTTTGCCTCAAGACAAAGCTGGGACTGATCTCTAATTTGCTCCTTTGATGGAAAGGGAGGGATTAAAATTGAAAAGGGTGTAATTTCCTACAGTGCAGGAAAGTGCTATTGTTGTCTCTCTTGGTACAAATTATAAATCTGATACTTTCTGAGTTCAGTTCCAATTTTATTTATCTATTTGAAACAATGTTTACATTCAATAAAGAAATTCTGGAGGGCTTCTGTGCAAGGGTTAGGATGAGCTAGCCTAAGCATTTTTATACCAATTTGACAGTTATTTTCAGTAACACGATAAACAACGCTCGGAATATTAAGTTCCTTTCTCATATTAAGTATCTTTGTGGTACGAAGGCACCCAAGGATTATCCTCAAGGCTTCGTTCTGCAATTTTTCAAGCCCTCCAAGCTTTCTTTCAGGATGCCTTAAAGTTAGTTTAGTTCATTTATTATGCACCCCATACCCATCTTGTGGGCGGTAGTGGAAAGGGTTGCAGAGGCACATAATGGGCTCAGGGACTGAACCCAACAATTAATTTAGCTAAGCAAGTTACAATCTTGATGAGCTAGTTACAAAATTCAGTATAAGTCGTCACATCAACAATAGGTTCGAGATCGATCACAAGTACAGTTTCTAAATTAAGCAACTGACATATGTGGAGAGCTAGTGTCACAATTGATATGTTTGTCCTGCACACCGCTCCCCATCCAGTGGGCAGCGGTGGATAGGTTACAATCACTTAGTTACTACTTACAGTTAGCAAACTGGGGATATTTGGCTAAAATTTCTGGTACCAGATCATTTTGAATGAAATATTGACACATCGTTGGTACATTGGTTATAGAATTGTCTCTGAATTCACTATCACATAGTGACGAAGGGGTGTGCAAATAATTTTGTTGACAGTTAACATTTGGTCAGGTCTACATCGGCAGATAATGAGAATTCCCAGAAATACTTGTAACCGAGTCTAAGCCGAGCAGTAGTAACATCTAGAAGTCTGCTGATTTTATTGGATGAACCATAGATGTGTGGCTCCTTTTGCATAATAGTATTGAACGAAAGTTAATCTCCCCAAACACTTTCGCGTTTTGGGCAAGTTACCCCTCCACTCTCTCCATTTTTGTTTGGACATTCCCAGGTAGTGCGCGGAAATACTGAAAAGTGTATACTCTTTTCAACTTTGTCACCTTAATTCTCGTCCTATGTCTTTCATTTTGGTATCAATGCGTTCGCAATAGAATTCCCAACAGAACTATGTGCATATAATGTCAAAGACAGCAGCGCGCTCCACCCGCCGACAAGATGAATGTAGGCCAAGGGTACCAGAAAAAGAAAGCTGAGCCACCCTCAGGCAACTCTCATTACATTAGAGAGCGTGATAATACTGAAAAGTGTATACCCTTTTCAACTTTGTTACCTCAATTCTCATCCTAGTTTTTTCAATTTGGCATCAATGTGTTCGCAATAGAATTCTCTACAGGACTAAAGGCATATAAACTCCAAAAGCCCGGCTTACCATCCGCAACAAACAGAGTAAGCGAGAGTGTGTTACCAGGGAGCGCACAAGAGCGATAAAATGTATACACTCTTTTCATTTTGGTCACCCCAATTGTCATCCTAGGTCTTTCATTTTGGTATCAATGTGTTAGCAATAGAATTATCTACAGGTTTAAATGCATATAAACTCCAAAAGCAAGGTGTACCATCCGCACAAAACAGAGAAAGTGAGAGAAAGTAACCCGGGAGCACTCTAGTGCAATGTAATGTGAACACTCTTTTCACTTTGGTTACCTCAATTCTCGTCATATGTCTTTCATTTTGGTATCAATGTGTTCGCAATTGTATCTGCTGGCATTTTACCCTTTGCTTGGATCTGAAGGGTTTTAGGCTCACCACGATGCAATCTGATAGTACCACAGGTGTATATACCTATCTTCAAGCAGCAATTCACTCATTCAAACCGACTTATAATAGTTATCCATATATAAATGGTAATCTTTGTTCTACCTGTTAACCTGTCATATGAAGAAAGACCTACCAACCTAACCCCCAAAATGTCAATCCATATCTTTTATTTTAAACAATGCTGTTTTGTTGACCAAATTGTATTTTTACTCTTTTTCTGTCATGTTTCTCCCACCCCTGTTTTTTCCCTTTTTTCTTATTTTTTCTCAACATAATTCATACTTTAATTATGCGGATCAGGACATCACCTGATCAAACACATCAAACATCGTTTGACCACCATCAAACACACACATTTCGTGTGTGTTTGACGCTCACTGATATGTACCAGCGTTGTTTTATATATGGTGCTATTCTATCTTACGCTTTGTTGCTCTTTTTTACCTACGGGCTCATAGAACATTCTATTGCGAAAACATTGGCACAAAAATGAATGACGTACATACAATAATAATGTCAGGACAGTGATATAATTATAAACTTTCAAAGCACTGTATCGCCCATGTGTCGTCTTGTCACCAATACTGGGTAACAGTTCCGCCACTTCCCACACTCTTGCGGGTGGGCAGCGACCATTATTCTACGTTTATATTCATATCACCGTGTTGGGAATTTCATTGCGAGTACATTGATACCAAAATTAACGCTGTAGGACAAGTGTGGAAGTGATAACAATCCCAAGAGTAAAAACATTTTGTTGCTCTTGGGCACTCACGGCGAGTCATCTACGTAGGTATTTATTGGGTGCTGGTATTCATATAACTTTTGGTGACCGTTTTTGCTGATTTTCTTCTAGAGAATGTTATTGCGAACACGTTGGTACCAAAATGAAATACATAGCTCGAGAACTAAGGTCAGGAGAGTAAAAAGAGTATACACATTTTTGTTTTGACGCTTAATTAAGGTTATTGTGAGTACTCATCGCCTGCCTAGAAACTGGAACTAGTAATTCCATCTATCATACATATCATACAAGAGGAGCCACACATCTATGGATCATCCAATAAAATCAGCAGACTTCTAGATGTTACTACTGCTCGGCTTAGACTCGGTTACAAGTATCTCTGGGAATTCTCATTATCTGCTGATGTAGACCTGACCAAATGTAAACTGTGTCAACAAAATTATTCGCACACCCTCCGTCACTATGTGATGGAGTGCGAAAAGATACATGAATTTAGAGACAATTCTATAACCAATGTTCCAGCGATGTGTCAATATTTCATTCAAAATGATCTGCTACCAGAAATTTTAGCCAAATATCCCCAGTTTGCTAACTGTAGATAACAACTAAGTGATTGTAACCTATCCACCGCTGCCCACTGGATGGGGGACGGTGTGCAGGACAAACATATAAATTTTGATACTAGCTCTCCACATATGTCAGTTGCTTAATTTAGAACCTGTACTTGAGGTCGATCTCGAACCCATTGTTGATGTGATGACTTATATTGAATTTTGTAACTAGCTCATCAAGATTGTAACTTGCTTAGCTAAATGAATTGTGGGGTTCAGTCCCTGAGCCCATTATGTGCCTCTGTAACCCTTTCCACAACCGCCCACAAGATGGGTATGGGGTGCATAATGGGGTGGGGTGTCTTGGCCAAACGTGCCACATCAAAACCACAAGTTGACATTGAATGTGAATTAACAAAGAGACAAGTAAGATTTATACTAATACATTTATACTAACTCTGTTGAGCGTTGACCATTTATACATCAAATCTGTTGATGTGAGCACTTTAGTTTAGTCTGCCGTTTAAAGAAAAAAAGAGCATATCAATGGTATATCACAGAAAACGAATTTATCATAAACTCATGTATTTGTCTTATCATATTGAACTGCATTCATATTTTTAATATATAACAATATGAATATACAAATTTCTGTAAATCCCCTACCTTGTTGGAATCTGTGGAAATGAATGAGCAAATGTGCTGGCTGAAGGCGCTGAAGGAAACCACATTGGTTTCATTTTGGATACAAATGTCCATGGAAATTCAAAATGGAAACTAATTATATAGTTGAACCTGCAGAGACGAGTTTAAGAATCTGTGTTGAGAGTGATGGACACAGCCTTCACAATTATACTTCAGAGAATGTAAACATCTAAGAGTCATTAGAAATATGTGTAGAATAATAAACCCTACATTGTTTGAGTTAGGGAAAACACCATTTGTGATATATAGATACTATAGCTGTTCCTAAAGATTCACCCTTTTTTGCACCAGCAAGATAACATATAAGATTTTAAGAGTTGACGAATGTTAATATTCTTGTTTGATAAACTGTGAACTTGAGACATAGTTAATAAGAACATATTAACACAACAAAATGTTTTCAAAATCCTTAACACCACTTTCCAGCAACTTATATAATTTATATAAATTATTTTAGAGAATAATACATAAATTATATATTTAAACATGATATAGTGTTTAGTGGAATGTATAAGGAGTCAAATTGTGTTAAAAAGAGCAATTTTTAGAAAATTTGGAAAAATACTTTTTTCTGTTCAAATTATAACTAAATGGATTATAAAGGTTTCACTCAGCCAATATATATCATTCACAATTATTAATGAATTTTACAAAAAAACACCATAAATTTTATATTTAAACATGTAAAAACTATTTGTTTTACATTTGGAAGAAAATAATTGTAGAAAAACAATTTATAATTAAACCTTTGTGTTTGGATTTTTTGAGTAAAAGTTTCTCAAAGGCTCTCCTGCACCATTCTCAATGCAAATCATTCCCACACCTATGGCAAGAGATACGCGAACGTTGTGTAGATGATTTGTGTTTGCTGGGTTTGGGCAAAATATGACCCATCGCCGTTTTCAGTAATTGGCATATTTTGGGTATAAAAAGTCGTAATTTGAAACTGAAAATAGGTGCAGAGAGTCTGAATTCGGATAAAAAATCATGCTCAGGAGTCAAATTTCCGACATTTCAGACATTTTTAAAACTGCAGGGGGGTTTGGGCAAAATATGACCCATCGGCGTTTACAGTAATTGGCATATTTTCGGTATGAAACTTCGTAATTTGAAAGTGAAAATAGATGCAGAGAGTCAGCATTCGGCTCAAAAATCACGCTCAGGAGTCAAATTTCCGACATTTCAGACATTTTAAAAACTGCAGGGGGGTTTGGGCAAAATATGACCCCTCGCTGTTTTCAGTAATTGGCATATTTTGGGTATAAAAAGTCGTAATTTGTAACTGAAAATAGGTGCAGAGAGTCAGAATTCGGCACAAAAATCATGCTCAAGAGTAAAATTTCCGACATTTCAGACATTTTAAAAACTGCAGGGGGGTTTGGGCAAAATATGACCCATCGCTGTTTTCAGTAATTGGCATATTTTCGGTATAGAAAGACGTAATTTGAAACTGAAAATAGGTGCAGAGAGTCAGAATTCGGCTCAAAAATCACGCTCAGGAGTCAAATTTCCGACATTTCAGACATTTTAAAAACTGCAGGGGGGTTTGGGCAAAATATGACCCATCGTAGTTTTCAGTAATTGGCATATTTTCGGTATGAAAAGTCGTAATTTGAAACTGAAAATAGGTGCAGAGAGTCAGAATTCGGCTCAAAAATTACGCTCAGAAGTCAAATTTCCAGCATTTCAGACATTTTGAAAACAGCAGGGGGGTTTGGGCAAAATATGACCCATTGCCGTTTTCAGTAATTGGCATATTTTCGGTATGAAACGTCGTAATTTGAAACTGAAAATAGGTGCAGAGAGTCAGAATTCGGCTCAAAAATCACGCTCAGGAGTCAAATTTCCGACATTTCAGACATTTTGAAAACTGCAGGGGGGTTTGGGCAAAATATGACCCATCGGCGTTTACAGTAATTGGCATATTTTCGGTATGAAACTTCGTAATTTGAAACTAAAAATAGATGCAGAGAGTCAGAATTCGGTTCAAAAATCACGCTCAGTAATCAAATTTCCGACATTTCAGACATTTTAAAAACTGCGGGGGGTTTGGGCAAAATATGACCCATCGCCGTTTTCAGTAATTGGCATATTTTTGGTATGAAAAGTTGTAATTTGAAACTGAAAATAGGTGCAGAGAGTCAGAATTCGGCTCAGAAATCACGCTCAGGGTCAAATTTCCGACATTTCAGACATTTTGAATACTGCAGGGGGGTTTGGGCAAAATATGACCCATCGCCGTTTTCAGTAATTGGCATATTTTGGGTATAAAAAGTCGCAATTTGAAACTGAAAATAGGTGCAGAGAGTCTGAATTCGGATAAAAAATCACGCTCAGGAGTCAAATTTCCGACATTTCAGACATTTTTAAAACTGCAGGGGGGTTTGGGCAAAATATGACCCATCGCCGTTTTCAGTAATTGGCATATTTTCGGTATGAAAATTCGTAATTTGAAACTAAAAATATGTGCAGAGAGTCAGAATTCGGCTCAAAAATCAGGCTCAGGAGTCAAATTTCCGACATTTCAGACATTTTAAAAACTGCCGGGGGGTTTGGGCAAAATATGACCCATCGTAGTTTTCAGTAATTGGCATATTTTCGGTATAAAAAGTCGTAATTTGAAACTGAAAATAGGTGCAGAGAGTCAGAATTCGGATAAAAAATCACGCTCAGGAGTCAAATTTCCGACATTTCGAAAACTGCAGGGGGTTTGGGCAAAATATGACCCATCGCCGTTTACAGTAATTGGCATATTTTCGGTATGAAACGTCGTAATTTGAAACTGAAAATAGGTGCAGAGAGTCAGAATTTGGCTCAAAAATCACGCTCAGGAGTAAAATTTCCGACATTTCAGACATTTTAAAAACTGCAGGGGGGTTAGGGCAAAATATGACCCATGGTAGTTTTCAGTAATTGGCATATTTTCGGTATAAAAAGTCGTAATTTGAAACTGAAAATAGGTGCAGAGAGTCTGAATTCGGATAAAAAATCACGCTCAGGAGTCAAATTTCCGACATTTCAGACATTTTGAAAACTGCAGGGGGGTTTGGGCAAAATATGACCCATCGCCGTTTTCAGTAATTGGCATATTTTGGGTATAAAAAGTCGTAATTTGAGACTGAAAATAGGTGCAGAGAGTGTCAGAATTCAGATAAAAAATCACGCTCAGGAGTCAAATTTCCGACATTTCATACATTTTGAAAACTGCAGGGGGGTTTGGGCAAAATATGACCCATCGCTGTGTTCAGTAATTGGCATATTTTCGGTATGAAAATTTGTAATTTGAAACTGAAAATAGGTGCATTTTGTCAGAATTAGGCTCAAAAATCACGCTCAGGAGTCAAATTTCCGACATTTCAGACATTTTGAAAACTGCAGGGGGGTTTGGGCAAAATATGACCCATCGCCGTTTTCAGTAATTGGCATATTTTGCGTATAAAAAGTCGTAATTTGAAACTGAAAATAGGTTCAGACAGTCAGAATTCGGATAAAAAATCATGCTCAGGAGTCAAATTTCTGACATTTCAGACATTTTGAAAACTGCAGGGGGGTTTGGGCAAAATATGACCCATCGCCGCTTACAGTAATTGGCATATTTTCCGTATGAAACGTCGTAATTTGAAACTGAAAATAGGTGCAGAGAGTCAGAATTCGGCTCAAAAATCACGCTCAGGAGTAAAATTTCCGACATTTCAGACATTTTAAAAACTGCAGGGGGGTTTGGGCAAAATATGACCCATCGCTGTTTTCAGTAATTGGCATATTTTGGGTATAAAAAGTCGTAATTTGAAACTGAAAATAGGTGCAGAGAGTCAGAATTCGGCACAAAAATCATGCTCAGGAGTCAAATTTCCGACATTTCAGATATTTTGAAAACTGCAGGGGGGTTTGGGCAAAATATGACCCATCGCCGTTTTCAGTAATTGGCATTTTTTGGGTATAAAAAGTCGTAATTTGAAACTGAAAATAGGCCCAGAGAGTCAGAATTCGGATAAAAAATCACGCTCAGGAGTCAAATTTCCGACATTTCAGACATTTTGAAAACTGCAGGGGGGTTTGGGCAAAATATGACCCATCGTCGCGTACAGTAATTGGCATATTTTCGGTATGAAAGTCATAATTTGAAACTGAAAATAGGTGCAGAGAGTCAGAATTCGGCTAAAAAATCACGCTCAGGAGTCAAATTTCCGACATTTCAGACATTTTGAAAACTGCAAGGGGGTTTGGGCAAAATATGACCCATCGCTGTTTTCAGTAATTGGCATATTTTCGGTATAGAAAGTCGTAATATGAAACTGAAAATAGGTGCAGAGAGTCAGAATTCGGATAAAAAATCACGCTCAGGAGTCAAATTTCCGACATTTCAGACATTTCGAAAACTGCAGGGGGTTTGGGCAAAATATGACCCATCGCCGTTTACAGTAATTGGCATATTTTCGGTATGAAACGTCGTAATTTGAAACTGAAAATAGGTGCAGAGAGTCAGAATTCGGCTCAAAAATCACGCTCAGGAGTCAAATTTCCGACATTTCAGACATTTTAAAAACTGCAGGAGGGTTTGTGCAAAATATGACCCATCGTAGTTTTCAGTAATTGGCATATTTTCGGTATGAAAAGTCGTAATTTGAAACTGAAAATGGGTGCAGAGAGTCAGAATTCGGCTCAAAAATTACGCTCAGGAGTCAAATTTCCAGCATTTCAGACATTTTGAAAACTGCAGGGGGGTTTGGGTAAAATATGACCCATTGCCGTTTTCAGTAATTGGCATATTTTCGGTATGAAACGTCGTAATTTGAAACTGAAAATAGGTGCAGAGAGTCTGAATTCGGCTCAAAAATCACGCTCAGGAGTCAAATTTCCGACATTTCAGACATTTTGAAAACTGCAGGGGGGTTTGGGCAAAATATGACCCATCGGCGTTTACAGTAATTGGCATATTTTCGGTATGAAACTTCGTAATTTGAAACTAAAAATAGATGCAGAGAGTCAGAATTCGGTTCAAAAATCACGCTCAGTAATCAAATTTCCGACATTTCAGACATTTTAAAAACTGCGGGGGGTTTGGGCAAAATATGACCCATCGCCGTTTTCAGTAATTGGCATATTTTTCGTATGAAAAGTTGTAATTTGAAACTGAAAATAGGTGCAGAGAGTCAGAATTCGGCTCAGAAATCACGCTCAGGGTCAAATTTCCGACATTTCAGACATTTTGAATACTGCAGGGGGGGTTTGGGCAAAATATGACCCATCGCCGTTTTCAGTAATTGGCATATTTTGGGTATAAAAAGTCGTAATTTGAAACTGAAAATAGGTGCAGAGAGCCTGAATTCGGATAAAAAATCATGCTCTGGAGTCAAATTTCCGACATTTCAGACATTTTTAAAACTGCAGGGGGGTTTGGGCAAAATATGACCCATCGCCGTTTTCAGTAATTGGCATATTTTCGGTATGAAAATTCGTAATGTGAAACTAAAAATAGGTGCAGAGAGTCAGAATTCGGCTCAAAAATCACGCTCAGGAGTCAAATTTCCGACATTTCAGACATTTTAAAAACTGCAGGGGGGTTTGGGCAAAATATGACCCATCGTAGTTTTCAGTAATTGGCATATTTTCGGTATAAAAAGTCGTAATTTGAAACTGAAAATAGGTGCAGAGAGTCAGAATTCGGATAAAAAATCACGCTCAGGAGTCAAATTTCCGACATTTCGAAAACTGCAGGGGGTTTGGGCAAAATATGACACATCGCCGTTTACAGTAATTGGCATATTTTCGGTATGAAACGTCGTAATTTGAAACGGAAAATAGGTGCAGAGAGTCAGAATTTGGCTCAAAAATCACGCTCAGGAGTAAAATTTCCGACATTTCAGACATTTTAAAAACTGCAGGGGGGTTTGGGCAAAATATGACCCATCGCCGCTTACAGTAATTGGCATATTTTCGGTATGAAACGTCGTAATTTGAAACTGAAAATAGGTGCAGAGAGTCAGAATTCGGCTCAAAAATCACGCTCAGGAGTAAAATTTCCGACATTTCAGACATTTTAAAAACTGCAGGGGGGTTTGGGCAAAATATGACCCATCGCTGTTTTCAGTAATTGGCATATTTTCGGTATAGAAAGTCGTAATATGAAACTGAAAATAGGTGCAGAGAGTCAGAATTCGGCTCAAAAATCACGCTCAGGAGTCAAATTTCCGACATTTCAGACATTTCGAAAACTGCAGGGGGTTTGGGCAAAATATGACCCATCGCCGTTTACAGTAATTGGCATATTTTCGGTATGAAACGTCGTAATTTGAAACTGAAAATAGGTGCAGAGAGTCAGAATTCGGCTCAAAAATCACGCTCAGGAGTCAAATTTCCGACATTTCAGACATTTTAAAAACTGCAGGGGGGTTTGTGCAAAATATGACCCATCGTAGTTTTCAGTAATTGGCATATTTTCGGTATGAAAAGTCGTAATTTGAAACTGAAAATGGGTGCAGAGAGTCAGAATTCGGCTCAAAAATTACGCTCAGGAGTCAAATTTCCAGCATTTCAGACATTTTGAAAACTGCAGGGGGGTTTGGGTAAAATATGACCCATTGCCGTTTTCAGTAATTGGCATATTTTCGGTATGAAACGTCGTAATTTGAAACTGAAAATAGGTGCAGAGAGTCAGAATTCGGCTCAAAAATCACGCTCAGGAGTCAAATTTCCGACATTTCAGACATTTTGAAAACTGCAGGGGGGTTTGGGCAAAATATGACCCATCGGCGTTTACAGTAATTGGCATATTTTCGGTATGAAACTTCGTAATTTGAAACTAAAAATAGATGCAGAGAGTCAGAATTCGGTTCAAAAATCACGCTCAGTAATCAAATTTCCGACATTTCAGACATTTTAAAAACTGCGGGGGGTTTGGGCAAAATATGACCCATCGCCGTTTTCAGTAATTGGCATATTTTTGGTATGAAAAGTTGTAATTTGAAACTGAAAATAGGTGCAGAGAGTCAGAATTCGGCTCAGAAATCACGCTCAGGGTCAAATTTCCGACATTTCAGACATTTTGAATACTGCAGGGGGGGTTTGGGCAAAATATGACCCATCGCCGTTTTCAGTAATTGGCATATTTTGGGTATAAAAAGTCGTAATTTGAAACTGAAAATAGGTGCAGAGAGCCTGAATTCGGATAAAAAATCATGCTCTGGAGTCAAATTTCCGACATTTCAGACATTTTTAAAACTGCAGGGGGGTTTGGGCAAAATATGACCCATCGCCGTTTTCAGTAATTGGCATATTTTCGGTATGAAAATTCGTAATGTGAAACTAAAAATAGGTGCAGAGAGTCAGAATTCGGCTCAAAAATCACGCTCAGGAGTCAAATTTCCGACATTTCAGACATTTTAAAAACTGCAGGGGGGTTTGGGCAAAATATGACCCATCGTAGTTTTCAGTAATTGGCATATTTTCGGTATAAAAAGTCGTAATTTGAAACTGAAAATAGGTGCAGAGAGTCAGAATTCGGATAAAAAATCACGCTCAGGAGTCAAATTTGCGACATTTCGAAAACTGCAGGGGGTTTGGGCAAAATATGACACATCGCCGTTTACAGTAATTGGCATATTTTCGGTATGAAACGTCGTAATTTGAAACGGAAAATAGGTGCAGAGAGTCAGAATTTGGCTCAAAAATCACGCTCAGGAGTAAAATTTCCGACATTTCAGACATTTTAAAAACTGCAGGGGGGTTTGGGCAAAATATGACCCATCGCCGCTTACAGTAATTGGCATATTTTCGGTATGAAACGTCGTAATTTGAAACTGAAAATAGGTGCAGAGAGTCAGAATTCGGCTCAAAAATCACGCTCAGGAGTAAAATTTCCGACATTTCAGACATTTTAAAAACTGCAGGGGGGTTTGGGCAAAATATGACCCATCGCTGTTTTCAGTAATTGGCATATTTTGGGTATAAAAAGTCGTAATTTGAAACTGAAAATAGGTGCAGAGAGTCAGAATTCGGTACAAAAATCATGCTCAGGAGTCAAATTTCCGACATTTCAGATATTTTGAAAACTGCAGGGGGGTTTGGGCACAATATGACCCATCGCCGTTTTCAGTAATTGGCATTTTTTGGGTATAAAAAGTCGTAATTTGAAACTGAAAATAGGCGCAGAGAGTCAGAATTATGATAAAAAATCACGCTCAGGAGTCAAATTTCCGACATTTCAGACATTTTGAAAACTGCAGGGGGGTTTGGGCAAAATATGACCCATCGTCGCGTACAGTAATTGGCATATTTTCGGTATGAAAGTCGTAATTTGAAACTGAAAATAGGTGCAGAGAGTCAGAATTCGGATAAAAAATCACGCTCACGAGTCAAATTTCCGACATTTCAGACATTTTGAAAACTGCAAGGGGTTTGGGCAAAATATGACCCATCGCCGTTTACAGTAATTGGCATATTTTCGGTATGAAACGTCGTAATTTGAAACTGAAAATAGGTGCAGAGAGTCAGAATTCGGCTCAGAAATCACGCTCAGGGTCAAATTTCCGACATTTCAGACATTTTGAATACTGCAGGGGGGTTTGGGCAAAATATGACCCATCGCCGTTTTCAGTAATTGGCATATTTTGGGTATAAAAAGTCGTAATTTGAAACTGAAAATAGGTGCAGAGAGTCTGAATTCGGATAAAAAATCACGCTCAGGAGTCAAATTTCCGACATTTCAGACATTTTTAAAACTGCAGGGGGGTTTGGGCAAAATATGACCCATCGCCGTTTTCAGTAATTGGCATATTTTCGGTATGAAAATTCGTAATTTGAAACTAAAAACAGGTGCAGAGAGTCAGAATTCGGTTTAAAAATCACGCTCAGGAGTCAAATTTCCGACATTTCAGACATTTTAAAAACTGCAGGGGGGTTTGGGCAAAATATGACCCATCGTAGTTTTCAGTAATTGGCATATTTTCGGTATAAAAAGTCGTAATTTGAAACTGAAAATAGGTGCAGAGAGTCTGAATTCGGATAAAAAATCACGCTCAGGAGTCAAATTTCCGACATTTCAGACATTTTTAAAACTGCAGGGGGTTTGGGCAAAATATGACCCATCGCAGTTTACAGTAATTGGCATATTTTCGGTATGAAACGTCGTAATTTGAAACGGAAAATAGGTGCAGAGAGTCAGAATTTGGCTCAAAAATCACGCTCAGGAGTAAAATTTCCGACATTTCAGACATTTTAAAAACTGCAGGGGGGTTTGGGCAAAATATGACCCATCGTAGTTTTCAGTAATTGGCATATTTTCGGTATAAAAATTCGTAATTTGAAACTGAAAATAGGTGCAGAGAGTCAGAATTCGGCTCAAAAATCACGCTCAGGAGTCAAATTTCCGACATTTCAGACATTTTGAAAACTGCAGGGGGGTTTGGGCAAAATATGACCCATCGCCGCGTACAGTAATTGGCATTTTTTCGGTATGAAACATCGTAATTTGAAACTGAAAATAGGTGCAGAGAGTCAGAATTTGGCTAAAAAATCACGCTCAGGAGTCAAATTTCCGACATTTCAGACATTTTGAAAACTGCAAGGGGGTTTGGGCAAAATATGACCCATCGCTGTTTTCAGTAATTGGCATATTTTCGGTATGAAAAGACGTAATTTGAAACTGAAAATAGGTGCAGAGAGTCAGAGTTTGGCACAAAATTTACGCTCAGCAGTCAAATTTCCAGCATTTCAGACATTTTGAAAACTGCAGGGGGGTTTGGGCAAAATATGACCCATCGCCGTTTTCAGTAATTGCCATATTTTCGGTATGAAACGTCGTAATTTGAAACTGAAAATAGGTGCAGAGTCAGAATTCGGCTCAAAAATCACGCTCAGGAGTCAAATTTCCGACATTTCAGACATTTAGAAAACTGCAGGGGGGTTTCGGCAAAATATGACCCATCGGCGTTTACAGTAATTGGCATATTTTCGGTATGAAACTCGTAACTTGAAAGTGAAAATAGATGCAGAGAGTCAGAATTTGGCTCAAAAATCACGCTCAGGAGTCAAATTTCCGACATTTCAGACATTTTAAAAACTGCAGGGGGGTTTGGGAAAAATATGACCCATCGCCGTTTACAGTAATTGGCATATTTTCGGTATGAAACGTCGTAATTTGAAACGGAAAATAGGTGCAGAGAGTCAGAATTTGGCTCAAAAATCACGCTCAGGAGTAAAATTTCCGACATTTCAGACATTTTAAAAACTGCAGGGGGGTTTGGGCAAAATATGACCCATCGTAGTTTTCAGTAATTGGCATATTTTCGGTATAAAAATTCGTAATTTGAAACTGAAAATAGGTGCAGAGAGTCAGAATTCGGCTCAAAAATCACGCTCAGGAGTCAAATTTCCGACATTTCAGACATTTTGAAAACTGCAGGGGGGTTTGGGCAAAATATGACCCATCGCCGCGTACAGTAATTGGCATATTTTCGGTATGAAACATCGTAATTTGAAACTGAAAATAGGTGCAGAGAGTCAGAATTTGGCTAAAAAATCACGCTCAGGAGTCAAATTTCCGACATTTCAGACATTTTGAAAACTGCAAGGGGGTTTGGGCAAAATATGACCCATCGCTGTTTTCAGTAATTGGCATATTTTCGGTATGAAAAGACGTAATTTGAAACTGAAAATAGGTGCAGAGAGTCAGAGTTTGGCACAAAATTTACGCTCAGGAGTCAAATTTCCAGCGTTTCAGACATTTTGAAAACTGCAGGGGGGTTTGGGCAAAATATGACCCATCGCCGTTTTCAGTAATTGGCATATTTTCGGTATGAAACGTCGTAATTTGAAACTGAAAATAGGTGCAGAGTCAGAATTCGGCTCAAAAATCACGCTCAGGAGTCAAATTTCCGACATTTCAGACATTTAGAAAACTGCAGGGGGGTTTCGGCAAAATATGACCCATCGGCGTTTACAGTAATTGGCATATTTTCGGTATGAAACTCGTAACTTGAAACTGAAAATAGATGCAGAGAGTCAGAATTTGGCTCAAAAATCACGCTCAGGAGTCAAATTTCCGACATTTCAGACATTTTAAAAACTGCAGGGGGGTTTGGGAAAAATATGACCCATCGCCGTTTTCAGTAATTGGCATATTTTCGGTATGAAAAGTCGTAATTTGAAACTGAAAATAGGTGCAGAGAGTCAGAATTCGGCTCAAAAATCACGCTCAGGAGTCAAATTTCCGACATTTCAGACATTTTGAAAACTGCAGGGGGGTTTGGGCAAAATATGACCCATCGCCGTTTTCAGTAATTGGCATATTTTCGGTATGAAACGTCGTAATTTGAAACTGGAAATAGGTGCAGAGAGTCAGAATTCGGCTCAAAAATCACGCTCAGGAGTCAAATTTCCGACATTTCAGACATTTTGAAAACTGCAGAGGGGTTTGGGCAAAATACGACCCATCGGCGTTTACAGTAATTGGCATATTTTCGGTATGAAACTTCGTAAATTGAATCTGAAAATAGATGCAGAGAGTCAGAATTCGGCTCAAAAATCAGGCTCAGGAGTCAAATTTCCGACATTTCAGACATTTTTAAAACTGCAGGGGGGGTTTGGGCAAAATATGACCCATCGCCGTTTTCAGTAATTGGCATATTTTCGGAATGAAAAGTTGTAATTTGAAACTGAAAATAGGTGCAGAGAGTCAGAATTCGGCTCAAAAATTATGCTCAGGAGTCAAATTTCCGACATTTCAGATATTTTAAAAACTGCAAGGGGGTTTGGGCAAAATATGACCCATCGCTGTTTTCAGTAATTGGCATATTTTCGGTATGAAAAGTCGTAACTTGAAACTGAAAATAGGTGCAGAGAGTCAGAATTCGGCTCAAAAATCACGCTCAGGAGTCAAATTTCCGACATTTCAGACATTTTGAAAACTGCAGGGGGGTTTGGGCAAAATATGACCAATCGCCGTTTTCAGTAATTGGCATATTTTCGGTATGAAACGTCGTAATTTGAAACTGAAAATAGGTGCAGAGAGTCAGAATTCGGCTAAAAAATCACGCTCAGGAGTCAAATTTCCGACATTTCAGACATTTTGAAAACTGCAGGGGGGTTTGGGCAAAATATGACCCATCGCCGTTTTCAGTAATTGGCATATTTACGGTATGAAACGTCGTAATTTGAAACTGAAAATAGGTGCAGAGAGTCAGAATTCGGCTCAAAAATCACGCTCAGGAGTCAAATTTCCGACATTTCAGACATTTTGAAAACTGCAGAGGGGTTTGGGCAAAATATGACCCATCGGCGTTTACAGTAATTGGCATATTTTCGGTATGAAACTTCGTAATTTGAAACTAAAATAGATGCAGAGAGTCAGAATTCTGCTCAAAAATCAGGCTCAGGAGTCAAATTTTTGACATTTCAGACATTTTAAAAACTGCAGGGGGGGTTTGGGCAAAATATGACCCATCGCCGTTTTCAGTAATTGGCATATTTTCGGTATGAAAAGTTGTAATTTGAAACTGAAAATAGGTGCAGAGTGTTAGAATTCGGCTCAAAAATCATGCTCAGGAGTCAAATTTCCGACATTTCAGATATTTTAAAAACTGCATGATGGTTTGGGCAAAATATGACCCATCGCCGTTTTCAGTAATTGGCATATTTTCGGTATGAAAAGTCGTAACTTGAAGCTGAAAATAGGTGCAGAGAGTCAGAATTCGGCTCAAAAATCACGCTCAGGAGTCAAATTTCCGACATTTCAGACATTTTAAAAACTGCAGGGGGGTTTGGGCAAAACATGACCCATCGTAGTTTTCAATAATTGGCATATTTTCGGTATGAAAAGTCGTAATTTGAAACTGAAAATAGGTGCAGAGAGTCAGAATTCGGATAAAAAATCACGCTCAGGAGTCAAATTTGCGACATTTCGAAAACTGCAGGGGGTTTGGGCAAAATATGACACATCGCCGTTTACAGTAATTGGCATATTTTCGGTATGAAACGTCGTAATTTGAAACGGAAAATAGGTGCAGAGAGTCAGAATTTGGCTCAAAAATCACGCTCAGGAGTAAAATTTCCGACATTTCAGACATTTTAAAAACTGCAGGGGGGTTTGGGCAAAATATGACCCATCGCCGCTTACAGTAATTGGCATATTTTCGGTATGAAACGTCGTAATTTGAAACTGAAAATAGGTGCAGAGAGTCAGAATTCGGCTCAAAAATCACGCTCAGGAGTAAAATTTCCGACATTTCAGACATTTTAAAAACTGCAGGGGGGTTTGGGCAAAATATGACCCATCGCTGTTTTCAGTAATTGGCATATTTTGGGTATAAAAAGTCGTAATTTGAAACTGAAAATAGGTGCAGAGAGTCAGAATTCGGTACAAAAATCATGCTCAGGAGTCAAATTTCCGACATTTCAGATATTTTGAAAACTGCAGGGGGGTTTGGGCACAATATGACCCATCGCCGTTTTCAGTAATTGGCATTTTTTGGGTATAAAAAGTCGTAATTTGAAACTGAAAATAGGCGCAGAGAGTCAGAATTATGATAAAAAATCACGCTCAGGAGTCAAATTTCCGACATTTCAGACATTTTGAAAACTGCAGGGGGGTTTGGGCAAAATATGACCCATCGTCGCGTACAGTAATTGGCATATTTTCGGTATGAAAGTCGTAATTTGAAACTGAAAATAGGTGCAGAGAGTCAGAATTCGGATAAAAAATCACGCTCACGAGTCAAATTTCCGACATTTCAGACATTTTGAAAACTGCAAGGGGGTTTGGGCAAAATATGACCCATCGCCGTTTACAGTAATTGGCATATTTTCGGTATGAAACGTCGTAATTTGAAACTGAAAATAGGTGCAGAGAGTCAGAATTCGGCTCAGAAATCACGCTCAGGGTCAAATTTCCGACATTTCAGACATTTTGAATACTGCAGGGGGGTTTGGGCAAAATATGACCCATCGCCGTTTTCAGTAATTGGCATATTTTGGGTATAAAAAGTCGTAATTTGAAACTGAAAATAGGTGCAGAGAGTCTGAATTCGGATAAAAAATCACGCTCAGGAGTCAAATTTCCGACATTTCAGACATTTTTAAAACTGCAGGGGGGTTTGGGCAAAATATGACCCATCGCCGTTTTCAGTAATTGGCATATTTTCGGTATGAAAATTCGTAATTTGAAACTAAAAACAGGTGCAGAGAGTCAGAATTCGGTTTAAAAATCACGCTCAGGAGTCAAATTTCCGACATTTCAGACATTTTAAAAACTGCAGGGGGGTTTGGGCAAAATATGACCCATCGTAGTTTTCAGTAATTGGCATATTTTCGGTATAAAAAGTCGTAATTTGAAACTGAAAATAGGTGCAGAGAGTCTGAATTCGGATAAAAAATCACGCTCAGGAGTCAAATTTCCGACATTTCAGACATTTTTAAAACTGCAGGGGGTTTGGGCAAAATATGACCCATCGCAGTTTACAGTAATTGGCATATTTTCGGTATGAAACGTCGTAATTTGAAACGGAAAATAGGTGCAGAGAGTCAGAATTCGGATAAAAAATCACGCTCAGGAGTCAAATTTGCGACATTTCGAAAACTGCAGGGGGTTTGGGCAAAATATGACACATCGCCGTTTACAGTAATTGGCATATTTTCGGTATGAAACGTCGTAATTTGAAACGGAAAATAGGTGCAGAGAGTCAGAATTTGGCTCAAAAATCACGCTCAGGAGTAAAATTTCCGACATTTCAGACATTTTAAAAACTGCAGGGGGGTTTGGGCAAAATATGACCCATCGCCGCTTACAGTAATTGGCATATTTTCGGTATGAAACGTCGTAATTTGAAACTGAAAATAGGTGCAGAGAGTCAGAATTCGGCTCAAAAATCACGCTCAGGAGTAAAATTTCCGACATTTCAGACATTTTAAAAACTGCAGGGGGGTTTGGGCAAAATATGACCCATCGCTGTTTTCAGTAATTGGCATATTTTGGGTATAAAAAGTCGTAATTTGAAACTGAAAATAGGTGCAGAGAGTCAGAATTCGGTACAAAAATCATGCTCAGGAGTCAAATTTCCGACATTTCAGATATTTTGAAAACTGCAGGGGGGTTTGGGCACAATATGACCCATCGCCGTTTTCAGTAATTGGCATTTTTTGGGTATAAAAAGTCGTAATTTGAAACTGAAAATAGGCGCAGAGAGTCAGAATTATGATAAAAAATCACGCTCAGGAGTCAAATTTCCGACATTTCAGACATTTTGAAAACTGCAGGGGGGTTTGGGCAAAATATGACCCATCGTCGCGTACAGTAATTGGCATATTTTCGGTATGAAAGTCGTAATTTGAAACTGAAAATAGGTGCAGAGAGTCAGAATTCGGATAAAAAATCACGCTCACGAGTCAAATTTCCGACATTTCAGACATTTTGAAAACTGCAAGGGGTTTGGGCAAAATATGACCCATCGCCGTTTACAGTAATTGGCATATTTTCGGTATGAAACGTCGTAATTTGAAACTGAAAATAGGTGCAGAGAGTCAGAATTCGGCTCAGAAATCACGCTCAGGGTCAAATTTCCGACATTTCAGACATTTTGAATACTGCAGGGGGGTTTGGGCAAAATATGACCCATCGCCGTTTTCAGTAATTGGCATATTTTGGGTATAAAAAGTCGTAATTTGAAACTGAAAATAGGTGCAGAGAGTCTGAATTCGGATAAAAAATCACGCTCAGGAGTCAAATTTCCGACATTTCAGACATTTTTAAAACTGCAGGGGGGTTTGGGCAAAATATGACCCATCGCCGTTTTCAGTAATTGGCATATTTTCGGTATGAAAATTCGTAATTTGAAACTAAAAACAGGTGCAGAGAGTCAGAATTCGGTTTAAAAATCACGCTCAGGAGTCAAATTTCCGACATTTCAGACATTTTAAAAACTGCAGGGGGGTTTGGGCAAAATATGACCCATCGTAGTTTTCAGTAATTGGCATATTTTCGGTATAAAAAGTCGTAATTTGAAACTGAAAATAGGTGCAGAGAGTCTGAATTCGGATAAAAAATCACGCTCAGGAGTCAAATTTCCGACATTTCAGACATTTTTAAAACTGCAGGGGGTTTGGGCAAAATATGACCCATCGCAGTTTACAGTAATTGGCATATTTTCGGTATGAAACGTCGTAATTTGAAACGGAAAATAGGTGCAGAGAGTCAGAATTTGGCTCAAAAATCACGCTCAGGAGTAAAATTTCCGACATTTCAGACATTTTAAAAACTGCAGGGGGGTTTGGGCAAAATATGACCCATCGTAGTTTTCAGTAATTGGCATATTTTCGGTATAAAAATTCGTAATTTGAAACTGAAAATAGGTGCAGAGAGTCAGAATTCGGCTCAAAAATCACGCTCAGGAGTCAAATTTCCGACATTTCAGACATTTTGAAAACTGCAGGGGGGTTTGGGCAAAATATGACCCATCGCCGCGTACAGTAATTGGCATTTTTTCGGTATGAAACATCGTAATTTGAAACTGAAAATAGGTGCAGAGAGTCAGAATTTGGCTAAAAAATCACGCTCAGGAGTCAAATTTCCGACATTTCAGACATTTTGAAAACTGCAAGGGGGTTTGGGCAAAATATGACCCATCGCTGTTTTCAGTAATTGGCATATTTTCGGTATGAAAAGACGTAATTTGAAACTGAAAATAGGTGCAGAGAGTCAGAGTTTGGCACAAAATTTACGCTCAGCAGTCAAATTTCCAGCATTTCAGACATTTTGAAAACTGCAGGGGGGTTTGGGCAAAATATGACCCATCGCCGTTTTCAGTAATTGCCATATTTTCGGTATGAAACGTCGTAATTTGAAACTGAAAATAGGTGCAGAGTCAGAATTCGGCTCAAAAATCACGCTCAGGAGTCAAATTTCCGACATTTCAGACATTTAGAAAACTGCAGGGGGGTTTCGGCAAAATATGACCCATCGGCGTTTACAGTAATTGGCATATTTTCGGTATGAAACTCGTAACTTGAAAGTGAAAATAGATGCAGAGAGTCAGAATTTGGCTCAAAAATCACGCTCAGGAGTCAAATTTCCGACATTTCAGACATTTTAAAAACTGCAGGGGGGTTTGGGAAAAATATGACCCATCGCCGTTTACAGTAATTGGCATATTTTCGGTATGAAACGTCGTAATTTGAAACGGAAAATAGGTGCAGAGAGTCAGAATTTGGCTCAAAAATCACGCTCAGGAGTAAAATTTCCGACATTTCAGACATTTTAAAAACTGCAGGGGGGTTTGGGCAAAATATGACCCATCGTAGTTTTCAGTAATTGGCATATTTTCGGTATAAAAATTCGTAATTTGAAACTGAAAATAGGTGCAGAGAGTCAGAATTCGGCTCAAAAATCACGCTCAGGAGTCAAATTTCCGACATTTCAGACATTTTGAAAACTGCAGGGGGGTTTGGGCAAAATATGACCCATCGCCGCGTACAGTAATTGGCATATTTTCGGTATGAAACATCGTAATTTGAAACTGAAAATAGGTGCAGAGAGTCAGAATTTGGCTAAAAAATCACGCTCAGGAGTCAAATTTCCGACATTTCAGACATTTTGAAAACTGCAAGGGGGTTTGGGCAAAATATGACCCATCGCTGTTTTCAGTAATTGGCATATTTTCGGTATGAAAAGACGTAATTTGAAACTGAAAATAGGTGCAGAGAGTCAGAGTTTGGCACAAAATTTACGCTCAGGAGTCAAATTTCCAGCGTTTCAGACATTTTGAAAACTGCAGGGGGGTTTGGGCAAAATATGACCCATCGCCGTTTTCAGTAATTGGCATATTTTCGGTATGAAACGTCGTAATTTGAAACTGAAAATAGGTGCAGAGTCAGAATTCGGCTCAAAAATCACGCTCAGGAGTCAAATTTCCGACATTTCAGACATTTAGAAAACTGCAGGGGGGTTTCGGCAAAATATGACCCATCGGCGTTTACAGTAATTGGCATATTTTCGGTATGAAACTCGTAACTTGAAACTGAAAATAGATGCAGAGAGTCAGAATTTGGCTCAAAAATCACGCTCAGGAGTCAAATTTCCGACATTTCAGACATTTTAAAAACTGCAGGGGGGTTTGGGAAAAATATGACCCATCGCCGTTTTCAGTAATTGGCATATTTTCGGTATGAAAAGTCGTAATTTGAAACTGAAAATAGGTGCAGAGAGTCAGAATTCGGCTCAAAAATCACGCTCAGGAGTCAAATTTCCGACATTTCAGACATTTTGAAAACTGCAGGGGGGTTTGGGCAAAATATGACCCATCGCCGTTTTCAGTAATTGGCATATTTTCGGTATGAAACGTCGTAATTTGAAACTGAAAATAGGTGCAGAGAGTCAGAATTCGGCTCAAAAATCACGCTCAGGAGTCAAATTTCCGACATTTCAGACATTTTGAAAACTGCAGAGGGGTTTGGGCAAAATACGACCCATCGGCGTTTACAGTAATTGGCATATTTTCGGTATGAAACTTCGTAAATTGAATCTGAAAATAGATGCAGAGAGTCAGAATTCGGCTCAAAAATCAGGCTCAGGAGTCAAATTTCCGACATTTCAGACATTTTTAAAACTGCAGGGGGGGTTTGGGCAAAATATGACCCATCGCCGTTTTCAGTAATTGGCATATTTTCGGAATGAAAAGTTGTAATTTGAAACTGAAAATAGGTGCAGAGAGTCAGAATTCGGCTCAAAAATCATGCTCAGGAGTCAAATTTCCGACATTTCAGATATTTTAAAAACTGCAAGGGGGTTTGGGCAAAATATGACCCATCGCTGTTTTCAGTAATTGGCATATTTTCGGTATGAAAAGTCGTAACTTGAAACTGAAAATAGGTGCAGAGAGTCAGAATTCGGCTCAAAAATCACGCTCAGGAGTCAAATTTCCGACATTTCAGACATTTTGAAAACTGCAGGGGGGTTTGGGCAAAATATGACCAATCGCCGTTTTCAGTAATTGGCATATTTTCGGTATGAAACGTCGTAATTTGAAACTGAAAATAGGTGCAGAGAGTCAGAATTCGGCTAAAAAATCACGCTCAGGAGTCAAATTTCCGACATTTCAGACATTTTGAAAACTGCAGGGGGGTTTGGGCAAAATATGACCCATCGCCGTTTTCAGTAATTGGCATATTTACGGTATGAAACGTCGTAATTTGAAACTGAAAATAGGTGCAGAGAGTCAGAATTCGGCTCAAAAATCACGCTCAGGAGTCAAATTTCCGACATTTCAGACATTTTGAAAACTGCAGAGGGGTTTGGGCAAAATATGACCCATCGGCGTTTACAGTAATTGGCATATTTTCGGTATGAAACTTCGTAATTTGAAACTAAAATAGATGCAGAGAGTCAGAATTCTGCTAAAAAATCAGGCTCAGGAGTCAAATTTTTGACATTTCAGACATTTTAAAAACTGCAGGGGGGGTTTGGGCAAAATATGACCCATCGCCGTTTTCAGTAATTGGCATATTTTCGGTATGAAAATTTGTAATTTGAAACTGAAAATAGGTGCAGAGTGTTAGAATTCGGCTCAAAAATCATGCTCAGGAGTCAAATTTCCGACATTTCAGATATTTTAAAAACTGCATGATGGTTTGGGCAAAATATGACCCATCGCCGTTTTCAGTAATTGGCATATTTTCGGTATGAAAAGTCGTAACTTGAAACTGAAAATAGGTGCAGAGAGTCAGAATTCGGCTCAAAAATCACGCTCAGGAGTCAAATTTCCGACATTTCAGACATTTTAAAAACTGCAGGGGGGTTTGGGCAAAACATGACCCATCGTAGTTTTCAATAATTGGCATATTTTCGGTATGAAAAGTCGTAATTTGAAACTGAAAATAGGTGCAGAGAGTCAGAATTCGGCTCAAAAATTACGCTCAGGAGTCAAATTTCCAGCATTTCAGACATTTTGAAAACTGCAGGGGGGTTTGGGCAAAATATGACCCATCGCCGTTTTCAGTAATTGGCATATTTTCGGTATGAAATGTCGTAATTTGAAACTGAAAATAGGTGCAGAGAGTCAGAATTCGGCTCAAAAATCACGCTCAGGAGTCAAATTTCCGACATTTCAGACATTTTGAAAACTGCAGGGGGGTTTGGGCAAAATATGACCCATCGGCGTTTACAGTAATTGGCATATTTTCGGTATGAAACTTCGTAATTGAAACTGAAAATAGATGCAGAGAGTCAGAATTCGGTTCAAAAATCACGCTCAGTAGTCAAATTTCCGACATTTCAGACATTTTGAAAACTGCAGGGGGGTTTGGGCAAAATATGACCCATCGCCGTTTTCAGTAATTGGCATATTTTCAGTATGAAAAGTTGTAATTTGAAACTGAAAATAGGTGCAGAGAGTCAGAATTCGGCTCAAAAATCACGCTCAGGGTCAAATTTCCGACATTTCAGACATTTTGAAAACTGCAAGGGGGTTTGGGCAAAATATGACCCTTCGCCGTTTTCAGTAATTGGCATATTTTGGGTATAAAAAGTCGTAATTTGAAACTGAAAATAGGTGCAGAGGGTCTGAATTCGGATAAAAAATCACGCTCAGGAGTCAAATTTCCGACATTTCAGACATTTTTAAAACTGCAGGGGGGTTTGGGCAAAATATGACTTATTGCCGTTTTCAGTAATTGGCATATTTTCGGTATGAAAATTCGTAATTTGAAACTAAAAATAGGTGCAGAGAGTCAGAATTCGGCTCAAAAATCACGCTCAGGAGTCAAATTTCCGACATTTCAGACATTTTGAAAACTGCAGGGGGGTTTGGGCAAAATATGACCCATCGCCGTTTTCAGTAATTGGCATATTTTGGGTATAAAAATTCGTAATTTGAAACTGAAAATAGGTGCAGAGAGTCAGAATTCAGATAAAAAATCACGCTCAGGAGTCAAATTTCGGACATTTCAGACATTTTGAAAACTGCAGGGGGGTTTGGGCAAAATATGACCCATCGCCGCTTACAGTAATTGGCATATTTTCGGTATGAAACGTCGTAATTTGAAACTGAAAATAGGTGCAGAGAGTCAAAATTCGGCTCGAAAATCACGCTCAGGTGTCAAATTTCCGACATTTCAGACATTTGGAAAACTGCGAAGGGGTTTGGTCAAAATATGTCCCATCGCTGTTTTCAGTAATTGGCATATTTTCGATATAGAAAGTCGTAATTTGAAACTGAAAATAGGTGCAGAGAGTCAGAATTCGAATAAAAAATCACGCTCATGAGTCAAATTTCCGACATTTCGAAAATTGCAGGGGGTTTGGGCAAAATATGACCCATCGCCGTTTACAGTAATTGGCATATTTTCGGTATGAAACGGCGTAATTTGAAACGGAAAATAGGTGCAGAGAGTCAGAATTCGGCTCAAAAATCACGCTCATTAGTCAAATTTCCGACATTTCAGACATTTTAAAAACTGCAGGGGGGTTTGGGCAAAATATGACCCATCGTAGTTTTCAGTAATTGGCATATTTTCGGTATAAAAAGTCGTAATTTGAAACTGAAAATAGGTTCAGAGAGACAGAATTCGGATAAAAACAACGCTCAGGAGTCATATTTCCGACATTTCAGACATTTTGAAAACTGCAGGGGGGTTTGGGCAAAATATGACCCATCGCCGCGTACAGTAATTGGCATATTTTCGGTATGAAACGTCGTAATTTGAAACTGAAAATAGGTGCAGAGAGTTAGAATTTGGCTAAAAAATCACGCTCAGGAGTCAAATTTCCGACATTTCAGACATTTTGAAAACTGCAAGGGGGTTTGGGAAAAATATGACCCATCGCTGTTTTCAGTAATTGGATTATTTTCGGTATAGAAAGTCGTAATTTGAAACTGAAAATAGGTGCAAAGAGTCAGAATTCGGATAAAAAAATCATGCTCAGTAGTCAAATTTCCGACATTTCAGACATTTCGAAAACTGCAGGGGGTTTGGGCAAAATATGACCCATCGCCGTTTACAGTAATTGGCATATTTTCGGTATGAAACGTCGTAATTTGAAACTGAAAATAGGTGCAGAGAGTCAGAATTCGGCTCAAAAATCACGCTCAGGAGTCAAATTTCCGACATTTCAGACATTTTAAAAACTACAGCAGGGTTTGGGCAAAATATGACCCATCGTAGTTTTCAGTAATTGGCATATTTTCGGTATGAAAAGACGTAATTTGAAACTGAAAATAGGTGCAGAGAGTCAGAGTTCGGCACAAATTTTACGCTCAGGAGTCAAATTTCCAGCATTTCAGACATTTTGAAAACTGCAGGGGGGTTTGGGCAAAATATGACCCATCGCCGTTTTCAGTAATTGGCATATTTTCGGTATGAAACGTCGTAATTTGAAACTGAAAATAGGTGCAGAAAGTCAGAATTCGGCTCAAAAATCACGCTCAGGAGCCAAATTTCCGTCATTTCAGATATTTTAAAAACTGCAGGGGGGTTTGGGCCAAATATGACCTATCGCCGTTTTCAGTAATTGGCATATTTTCGGTATGAAAAGTCGTAATTTGAAACTGAAAATAGGTGCAGAGAGTCAGAATTCGGCTCAAAAATCACGCTCAGGAGTCAAATTTCCGACATTTCAGAAATTTTGAAAACTGCATGGGGGTTTGGTCAAAATATGACCCATCGCCGTTTTCAGTAATTGGCATATTTTGGGTATAAAAAGTCGTAATTTGAAACTGAAAATAGGCACAGAGAGTCAGAATTCGGCTAAAAAATCACGCTCAGGAGTCAAATTTCCGACATTTCAGACATTTTGAAAACTGCAAGGGGGTTTGGGCAAAATATGACCCATCGCTGTTTTCAGTAATTGGCATATTTTCGGTATAGAAAGTCGTAATTTGAAACTGAAAATAGGTGCAGAGAGTCAGAATTCGGATAAAAAATCACGCTCAGGAGTCAAATTTCCGACATTTCAGACATTTTGAAAACTGCAGGGGGGTTTGGGCAAAATATGACCCATCGGCGTATACAGTAATTGGCATATTTTCGGTATGAAACTTCGTAATTGAAACTGAAAATAGATGCAGAGAGTCAGAATTCGGTTCAAAAATCACGCTCAGTAGTCAAATTTCCGACATTTCAGACATTTTGAAAACTGCAGGGGGGTTTGGGCAAAATATGACCCATCGCCGTTTTCAGTAATTGGCATATTTTCAGTATGAAAAGTTGTAATTTGAAACTGAAAATAGGTGCAGAGAGTCAGAATTCGGCTCAAAAATCACGCTCAGGGTCAAATTTCCGACATTTCAGACATTTTGAAAACTGCAAGGGGGTTTGGGCAAAATATGACCCTTCGCCGTTTTCAGTAATTGGCATATTTTGGGTATAAAAAGTCGTAATTTGAAACTGAAAATAGGTGCAGAGGGTCTGAATTCGGATAAAAAATCACGCTCAGGAGTCAAATTTCCGACATTTCAGACATTTTTAAAACTGCAGGGGGGTTTGGGCAAAATATGACTTATTGCCGTTTTCAGTAATTGGCATATTTTCGGTATGAAAATTCGTAATTTGAAACTAAAAATAGGTGCAGAGAGTCAGAATTCGGCTCAAAAATCACGCTCAGGAGTCAAATTTCCGACATTTCAGACATTTTGAAAACTGCAGGGGGGTTTGGGCAAAATATGACCCATCGCCGTTTTCAGTAATTGGCATATTTTGGGTATAAAAATTCGTAATTTGAAACTGAAAATAGGTGCAGAGAGTCAGAATTCAGATAAAAAATCACGCTCAGGAGTCAAATTTCGGACATTTCAGACATTTTGAAAACTGCAGGGGGGTTTGGGCAAAATATGACCCATCGCCGCTTACAGTAATTGGCATATTTTCGGTATGAAACGTCGTAATTTGAAACTGAAAATAGGTGCAGAGAGTCAAAATTCGGCTCGAAAATCACGCTCAGGTGTCAAATTTCCGACATTTCAGACATTTGGAAAACTGCGAAGGGGTTTGGTCAAAATATGTCCCATCGCTGTTTTCAGTAATTGGCATATTTTCGATATAGAAAGTCGTAATTTGAAACTGAAAATAGGTGCAGAGAGTCAGAATTCGAATAAAAAATCACGCTCATGAGTCAAATTTCCGACATTTCGAAAATTGCAGGGGGTTTGGGCAAAATATGACCCATCGCCGTTTACAGTAATTGGCATATTTTCGGTATGAAACGGCGTAATTTGAAACGGAAAATAGGTGCAGAGAGTCAGAATTCGGCTCAAAAATCACGCTCATTAGTCAAATTTCCGACATTTCAGACATTTTAAAAACTGCAGGGGGGTTTGGGCAAAATATGACCCATCGTAGTTTTCAGTAATTGGCATATTTTCGGTATAAAAAGTCGTAATTTGAAACTGAAAATAGGTTCAGAGAGACAGAATTCGGATAAAAACAACGCTCAGGAGTCATATTTCCGACATTTCAGACATTTTGAAAACTGCAGGGGGGGTTTGGGCAAAATATGACCCATCGCCGCGTACAGTAATTGGCATATTTTCGGTATGAAACGTCGTAATTTGAAACTGAAAATAGGTGCAGAGAGTTAGAATTTGGCTAAAAAATCACGCTCAGGAGTCAAATTTCCGACATTTCAGACATTTTGAAAACTGCAAGGGGGTTTGGGAAAAATATGACCCATCGCTGTTTTCAGTAATTGGATTATTTTCGGTATAGAAAGTCGTAATTTGAAACTGAAAATAGGTGCAAAGAGTCAGAATTCGGATAAAAAAATCATGCTCAGTAGTCAAATTTCCGACATTTCAGACATTTCGAAAACTGCAGGGGGTTTGGGCAAAATATGACCCATCGCCGTTTACAGTAATTGGCATATTTTCGGTATGAAACGTCGTAATTTGAAACTGAAAATAGGTGCAGAGAGTCAGAATTCGGCTCAAAAATCACGCTCAGGAGTCAAATTTCCGACATTTCAGACATTTTAAAAACTACAGCAGGGTTTGGGCAAAATATGACCCATCGTAGTTTTCAGTAATTGGCATATTTTCGGTATGAAAAGACGTAATTTGAAACTGAAAATAGGTGCAGAGAGTCAGAGTTCGGCACAAATTTTACGCTCAGGAGTCAAATTTCCAGCATTTCAGACATTTTGAAAACTGCAGGGGGGTTTGGGCAAAATATGACCCATCGCCGTTTTCAGTAATTGGCATATTTTCGGTATGAAACGTCGTAATTTGAAACTGAAAATAGGTGCAGAAAGTCAGAATTCGGCTCAAAAATCACGCTCAGGAGCCAAATTTCCGTCATTTCAGATATTTTAAAAACTGCAGGGGGGTTTGGGCCAAATATGACCTATCGCCGTTTTCAGTAATTGGCATATTTTCGGTATGAAAAGTCGTAATTTGAAACTGAAAATAGGTGCAGAGAGTCAGAATTCGGCTCAAAAATCACGCTCAGGAGTCAAATTTCCGACATTTCAGAAATTTTGAAAACTGCATGGGGGTTTGGTCAAAATATGACCCATCGCCGTTTTCAGTAATTGGCATATTTTGGGTATAAAAAGTCGTAATTTGAAACTGAAAATAGGCACAGAGAGTCAGAATTCGGCTAAAAAATCACGCTCAGGAGTTAAATTTCCGACATTTCAGACATTTTGAAAACTGCAAGGGGGTTTGGGCAAAATATGACCCATCGCTGTTTTCAGTAATTGGCATATTTTCGGTATAGAAAGTCGTAATTTGAAACTGAAAATAGGTGCAGAGAGTCAGAATTCGGATAAAAAATCACGCTCAGGAGTCAAATTTCCGACATTTCAGACATTTCGAAAACTGCAGGGGGTTTGGGCAAAATATGACCCATCGCCGTTTACAGTAATTGGCATATTTTCGGTATGAAACGTCGTAATTTGAAACTGAAAATAGTTGCAGAGAGTCAGAATTCGGCTCAAAAATCACGCTCAGGAGACAAATTTCCAGCATTTCAGACATTTTGAAAACTGCAGGGGGGTTTGGGCAAAATATGACCCATCGCCGTTTTCAGTAATTGGCATATTTTCGGTATGAAATGTCGTAATTTGAAACTGAAAATAGGTGCAGAGAGTCAGAATTCGGCTCAAAAATCACGCTCAGGAGTCAAATTTCCGACATTTCAGACATTTTGAAAACTGCAGGGGGGTTTGGGCAAAATATGACCCATCGGCGTTTACAGTAATTGGCATATTTTCGGTATGAAACTTCGTAATTGAAACTGAAAATAGATGCAGAGAGTCAGAATTCGGTTCAAAAATCACGCTCAGTAGTCAAATTTCCGACATTTCAGACATTTTAAAAACTGCAGGGGGTTTTGGGCAAAATATGACCCATCGCCGTTTTCAGTAATTGGCATATTTTCAGTATGAAAAGTTGTAATTTGAAACTGAAAATAGGTGCAGAGAGTCAGAATTCGGCTCAAAAATCACGCTCAGGGTCAAATTTCCGACATTTCAGACATTTTGAAAACTGCAAGGGGGTTTGGGCAAAATATGACCCTTCGCCGTTTTCAGTAATTGGCATATTTTGGGTATAAAAAGTCGTAATTTGAAACTGAAAATAGGTGCAGAGGGTCTGAATTCGGATAAAAAATCACGCTCAGGAGTCAAATTTCCGACATTTCAGACATTTTTAAAACTGCAGGGGGGTTTGGGCAAAATATGACTTATTGCCGTTTTCAGTAATTGGCATATTTTCGGTATGAAAATTCGTAATTTGAAACTAAAAATAGGTGCAGAGAGTCAGAATTCGGCTCAAAAATCACGCTCAGGAGTCAAATTTCCGACATTTCAGACATTTTGAAAACTGCAGGGGGGTTTGGGCAAAATATGACCCATCGCCGTTTTCAGTAATTGGCATATTTTGGGTATAAAAAGTCGTAATTTGAAACTGAAAATAGGTGCAGAGAGTCAGAATTCAGATAAAAAATCACGCTCAGCAGTCAAATTTCCGACATTTCAGACATTTTGAAAACTGCAGGGGGGTTTGGGCAAAATATGACCCATCGCCGCTTACAGTAATTGGCATATTTTCGGTATGAAACGTCGTAATTTGAAACTGAAAATAGGTGCAGAGAGTCAAAATTCGGCTCGAAAATCACGCTCAGGTGTCAAATTTCCGACATTTCAGACATTTGGAAAACTGCGAAGGGGTTTGGTCAAAATATGTCCCATCGCTGTTTTCAGTAATTGGCATATTTTCGATATAGAAAGTCGTAATTTGAAACTGAAAATAGGTGCAGAGAGTCAGAATTCGAATAAAAAATCACGCTCATGAGTCAAATTTCCGACATTTCGAAAATTGCAGGGGGTTTGGGCAAAATATGACCCATCGCCGTTTACAGTAATTGGCATATTTTCGGTATGAAACGGCGTAATTTGAAACGGAAAATAGGTGCAGAGAGTCAGAATTCGGCTCAAAAATCACGCTCATTAGTCAAATTTCCGACATTTCAGACATTTTAAAAACTGCAGGGGGGTTTGGGCAAAATGTGACCCATCGTAGTTTTCAGTAATTGGCATATTTTCGGTATAAAAAGTCGTAATTTGAAACTGAAAATAGGTTCAGAGAGACAGAATTCGGATAAAAACAACGCTCAGGAGTCAAATTTCCGACATTTCAGACATTTTGAAAACTGCAGGGGGGTTTGGGCAAAATATGACCCATCGCCGCGTACAGTAATTGGCATATTTTCGGAATGAAACGTCGTAATTTGAAACTGAAAATAGGTGCAGAGAGTTAGAATTTGGCTAAAAAATCACGCTCAGGAGTCAAATTTCCGACATTTCAGACATTTTGAAAACTGCAAGGGGGTTTGGGAAAAATATGACCCATCGCTGTTTTCAGTAATTGGATTATTTTCGGTATAGAAAGTCGTAATTTGAAACTGAAAATAGGTGCAAAGAGTCAGAATTCGGATAAAAAAATCATGCTCAGGAGTCAAATTTCCGACATTTCAGACATTTCGAAAACTGCAGGGGGTTTGGGCAAAATATGACCCATCGCCGTTTACAGTAATTGGCATATTTTCGGTATGAAACGTCGTAATTTGAAACTGAAAATAGGTGCAGAGAGTCAGAATTCGGCTCAAAAATCACGCTCAGGAGTCAAATTTCTGACATTTCAGACATTTTAAAAACTACAGCAGGGTTTGGGCAAAATATGACCCATCGTAGTTTTCAGTAATTGGCATATTTTCGGTATGAAAAGACGTAATTTGAAACTGAAAATAGGTGCAGAGAGTCAGAGTTCGGCACAAATTTTACGCTCAGGAGTCAAATTTCCAGCATTTCAGACATTTTGAAAACTGCAGGGGGGTTTGGGCAAAATATGACCCATCGCCGTTTTCAGTAATTGGCATATTTTCGGTATGAAACGTCGTAATTTGAAACTGAAAATAGGTGCAGAAAGTCAGAATTCGGCTCAAAAATCACGCTCAGGAGCCAAATTTCCGTCATTTCAGATATTTTAAAAACTGCAGGGGGGTTTGGGCCAAATATGACCTATCGCCGTTTTCAGTAATTGGCATATTTTCGGTATGAAAAGTCGTAATTTGAAACTGAAAATAGGTGCAGAGAGTCAGAATTCGGCTCAAAAATCACGCTCAGGAGTCAAATTTCCGACATTTCAGAAATTTTGAAAACTGCAGGGGGGTTTGGTCAAAATATGACCCATCGCCGTTTTCAGTAATTGGCATATTTTGGGTATAAAAAGTCGTAATTTGAAACTGAAAATAGGCACAGAGAGTCAGAATTCGGCTAAAAAATCACGCTCAGGAGTCAAATTTCCGACATTTCAGACATTTTGAAAACTGCAAGGGGGTTTGGGCAAAATATGACCCATCGCTGTTTTCAGTAATTGGCATATTTTCGGTATAGAAAGTCGTAATTTGAAACTGAAAATAGGTGCAGAGAGTCAGAATTCGGATAAAAAATCACGCTCAGGAGTCAAATTTCCGACATTTCAGACATTTCGAAAACTGCAGGGGGTTTGGGCAAAATATGACCCATCGCCGTTTACAGTAATTGGCATATTTTCTGTATGAAACGTCGTAATTTGAAACTGAAAATAGGTGCAGAGAGTCAGAATTCGGCTCAAAAATTACGCTCAGGAGTCAAATTTCCAGCATTTCAGACATTTTGAAAACTGCAGGGGGGTTTGGGCAAAATATGACCCATCGGCGTTTACAGTAATTGGCATATTTTCGGTATGAAACTTCCTAATTTGAAACTGAAAATAGATGCAGAGAGTCAGAATTCGGTTAAAAAATCACGCTCAGTAGTCAAATTTCCGACATTTCAGACATTTTGAAAACTGCAGGGGGGTTTGGGCAAAATATGACCCATCGGCGTTTACAGTAATTGGCATATTTTCGGTATGAAACTTCGTAATTTGAAACTGAAAATAGATGCAGAGAGTCAGAATTCGGTTCAAAAATCACGCTCAGTAGTCAAATTTCCGACATTTCAGACATTTTAAAAACTGCAGGGGGGTTTAGGCAAAATATGACCCATCGCCGTTTTCAGTAATTGGCATATTTTCAGTATGAAAAGTTGTAATTTGAAACTGAAAATAGGTACAGAGAGTCAGAATTCGGCTCAAAAATCACGCTCAGGGTAAAATTTCCGACATTTCAGACATTTTGAAAACTGCAAGGGGGTTTGGGCAAAATATGACCCTTCGCCGTTTTCAGTAATTGGTATATTTTGGGTATAAAAAGTCGTAATTTGAAACTGAAAATAGGTGCAGAGGGTCTGAATTCGGATAAAAAATCACGCTCAGGAGTTAAATTTCCGACATTTCAGACATTTTTAAAACTGCAGGGGGGTTTGGGCAAAATATGACTTATTGCCGTTTTCAGTAATTGGCATATTTTCGGTATGAAAATTCGTAATTTGAAACTAAAAGTAGGTGCAGAGAGTCAGAATTCGGCTCAAAAATCACGCTCAGGAGTCAAATTTCCGACATTTCAGACATTTTGAAAACTGCAGGGGGGTTTGGGCAAAATATGACCCATCGCCGTTTTCAGTAATTGGCATATTTTGGGTATAAAAAGTCGTAATTTGAAACTGAAAATAGGTGCAGAGAATCAGAATTCAGATAAAAAATCATGCTCAGGAGTCAAATTTCCGACATTTCAGACATTTTGAAAACTGCAGGGAGGTTTGGGCAAAATATGACCCATCGCCGTGTTCAGTAATTGGCATATTTTCGGTATGAAAATTCGTAATTTGAAACTGAAAATAGGTGCATTTTGTCAGAATTCGGCTCAAAAATCACGCTCAGGAGTCAAATTTCCGACATTTCAGACATTTTGAAAACTGCAGGGGGGTTTGGGCATAATATGACCCATCGCCGTTTTCAGTAATTGGCATATTTTGCGTATAAAAAGTCGTAATTTGAAACTGAAAATAGGTTCAGACAGTCAGAATTCGGATAAAAAATCACGCTCAGGAGTCAAATTTCCGACATTTCAGACATTTTGAAAACTGCAGGGGGGTTTGGGCAAAATATGACCCATCGCCGCTTACAGTAATTGGCATATTTTCGGTATGAAACGTCGTAATTTGAAACTGAAAATAGGTGCAGAGAGTCAAAATTCGGCTCGAAAATCACGCTCAGGTGTCAAATTTCCGACATTTCAGACATTTGGAAAACTGCGAAGGGGTTTGGTCAAAATATGTCCCATCGCTGTTTTCAGTAATTGGCATATTTTCGATATAGAAAGTCGTAATTAGAAACTGAAAATAGGTGCAGAGAGTCAGAATTCGAATAAAAAATCACGCTCATGAGTCAAATTTCCGACATTTCGAAAATTGCAGGGGGTTTGGGCAAAATATGACCCATCGCCGTTTACAGTAATTGGCATATTTTCGGTATGAAACGGCGTAATTTGAAACGGAAAATAGGTGCAGAGAGTCAGAATTCGGCTCAAAAATCACGCTCATTAGTCAAATTTCCGACATTTCAGACATTTTAAAAACTGCAGGGGGGTTTGGGCAAAATATGACCCATCGTAGTTTTCAGTAATTGGCATATTTTCGGTATAAAAAGTCGTAATTTTAAACTGAAAATAGGTTCAGAGAGACAGAATTCGGATAAAAAATCACGCTCAGGAGTCAAATTTCCGACATTTCAGACATTTCGAAAACTGCAGGGGGTTTGGGCAAAATATGACCCATCGCCGTTTACAGTAATTGGCATATTTTCGGTATGAAACGTCGTAATTTGAAACTGAAAATAGGTGCAGAGATTCAGAATTCGGCTCAAAAATCACGCTCAGGAGTCAAATTTCCGACACTTCAGACATTTTAAAAACTACAGCAGGGTTTTGGCAAAATATGACCCATCGTAGTTTTCAGTAATTGGCATATTTTCGGTATGAAAAGACGTAATTTGAAACTGAAAATAGGTGCAGAGAGTCAGAGTTCAGCACAAATTTTACGCTCAGGAGTCAAATTTCCAGCATTTCAGACATTTTGAAAACTGCAGGAGGGTTTGGGCAAAATATGACCCATCGCCGTTTTCAGTAATTGGCATATTTTCGGTATGAAACGTCGTAATTTGAAACTGAAAATAGGTGCAGAAAGTCAGAATTCAGCTCAAAAATCACGCCCAGGAGTCAAATTTCCGACATTTCAGATATTTTAAAAACTGCAGGGGGGTTTGGGCCAAATATGACCTATCGCCGTTTTCAGTAATTGGCATATTTTCGGTATGAAAAGTCGTAATTTGAAACTGAAAATAGGTGCAGAGAGTCAGAATTCGGCTCAAAAATCACGCTCAGGAGTCAAATTTCCGACATTTCAGAAATTTTGAAAACTGCAGGGGGGTTTGGGCAAAATATGACCCATCGCCGTTTTCAGTAATTGGCATATTTTGGGTATAAAAAGTCGTAATTTGAAACTGAAAATAGGCGCAGAGAGTCAGAATTCGGCTAAAAAATCACGCTCAGGAGTCAAATTTCCGACATTTCAGACATTTTGAAAACTGCAAGGGGGTTTGGGCAAAGTATGACCCATCGCTGTTTTCAGTAATTGGCATATTTTCGGTATAGAAAGTCGTAATTTGAAACTGAAAATAGGTGCAGAGAGTCAGAATTCGGATAAAAAATCACGCTCAGGAGTCAAATTTCCGACATTTCAGACATTTCGAAAACTGCAGGGGGTTTGGGCAAAATATGACCCATCGCCGTTTACAGTAATTGGCATATTTTCGGTATGAAACGTCGTAATTTGAAACTGAAAATAGTTGCAGAGAGTCAGAATTCGGCTCAAAAATCACGCTCAGGAGACAAATTTCCAGCATTTCAGACATTTTGAAAACTGCAGGGGGGTTTGGGCAAAATATGACCCATCGCCGTTTTCAGTAATTGGCATATTTTCGGTATGAAATGTCGTAATTTGAAACTGAAAATAGGTGCAGAGAGTCAGAATTCGGCTCAAAAATCACGCTCAGGAGTCAAATTTCCGACATTTCAGACATTTTGAAAACTGCAGGGGGGTTTGGGCAAAATATGACCCATCGGCGTTAACAGTAATTGGCATATTTTCGGTATGAAACTTCGTAATTGAAACTGAAAATAGATGCAGAGAGTCAGAATTCGGTTCAAAAATCACGCTCAGTAGTCAAATTTCCGACATTTCAGACATTTTAAAAACTGCAGGGGGGTTTGGGCAAAATATGACCCATCGCCGTTTTCAGTAATTGGCATATTTTCAGTATGAAAAGTTGTAATTTGAAACTGAAAATAGGTGCAGAGAGTCAGAATTCGGCTCAAAAATCACGCTCAGGGTCAAATTTCCGACATTTCAGACATTTTGAAAACTGCAAGGGGGTTTGGGCAAAATATGACCCTTCGCCGTTTTCAGTAATTGGCATATTTTGGGTATAAAAAGTCGTAATTTGAAACTGAAAATAGGTGCAGAGGGTCTGAATTCGGATAAAAAATCACGCTCAGGAGTCAAATTTCCGACATTTCAGACATTTTTAAAACTGCAGGGGGGTTTGGGCAAAATATGACTTATTGCCGTTTTCAGTAATTGGCATATTTTCGGTATGAAAATTCGTAATTTGAAACTAAAAATAGGTGCAGAGAGTCAGAATTCGGCTCAAAAATCACGCTCAGGAGTCAAATTTCCGACATTTCAGACATTTTGAAAACTGCAGGGGGGTTTGGGCAAAATATGACCCATCGCCGTTTTCAGTAATTGGCATATTTTGGGTATAAAAAGTCGTAATTTGAAACTGAAAATAGGTGCAGAGAGTCAGAATTCAGATAAAAAATCACGCTCAGCAGTCAAATTTCCGACATTTCAGACATTTTGAAAACTGCAGGGGGGTTTGGGCAAAATATGACCCATCGCCGCTTACAGTAATTGGCATATTTTCGGTATGAAACGTCGTAATTTGAAACTGAAAATAGGTGCAGAGAGTCAAAATTCGGCTCGAAAATCACGCTCAGGTGTCAAATTTCCGACATTTCAGACATTTGGAAAACTGCGAAGGGGTTTGGTCAAAATATGTCCCATCGCTGTTTTCAGTAATTGGCATATTTTCGATATAGAAAGTCGTAATTTGAAACTGAAAATAGGTGCAGAGAGTCAGAATTCGAATAAAAAATCACGCTCATGAGTCAAATTTCCGACATTTCGAAAATTGCAGGGGGTTTGGGCAAAATATGACCCATCGCCGTTTACAGTAATTGGCATATTTTCGGTATGAAACGGCGTAATTTGAAACGGAAAATAGGTGCAGAGAGTCAGAATTCGGCTCAAAAATCACGCTCATTAGTCAAATTTCCGACATTTCAGACATTTTAAAAACTGCAGGGGGGTTTGGGCAAAATGTGACCCATCGTAGTTTTCAGTAATTGGCATATTTTCGGTATAAAAAGTCGTAATTTGAAACTGAAAATAGGTTCAGAGAGACAGAATTCGGATAAAAACAACGCTCAGGAGTCAAATTTCCGACATTTCAGACATTTTGAAAACTGCAGGGGGGTTTGGGCAAAATATGACCCATCGCCGCGTACAGTAATTGGCATATTTTCGGAATGAAACGTCGTAATTTGAAACTGAAAATAGGTGCAGAGAGTTAGAATTTGGCTAAAAAATCACGCTCAGGAGTCAAATTTCCGACATTTCAGACATTTTGAAAACTGCAAGGGGGTTTGGGAAAAATATGACCCATCGCTGTTTTCAGTAATTGGATTATTTTCGGTATAGAAAGTCGTAATTTGAAACTGAAAATAGGTGCAAAGAGTCAGAATTCGGATAAAAAAATCATGCTCAGGAGTCAAATTTCCGACATTTCAGACATTTCGAAAACTGCAGGGGGTTTGGGCAAAATATGACCCATCGCCGTTTACAGTAATTGGCATATTTTCGGTATGAAACGTCGTAATTTGAAACTGAAAATAGGTGCAGAGAGTCAGAATTCGGCTCAAAAATCACGCTCAGGAGTCAAATTTCTGACATTTCAGACATTTTAAAAACTACAGCAGGGTTTGGGCAAAATATGACCCATCGTAGTTTTCAGTAATTGGCATATTTTCGGTATGAAAAGACGTAATTTGAAACTGAAAATAGGTGCAGAGAGTCAGAGTTCGGCACAAATTTTACGCTCAGGAGTCAAATTTCCAGCATTTCAGACATTTTGAAAACTGCAGGGGGGTTTGGGCAAAATATGACCCATCGCCGTTTTCAGTAATTGGCATATTTTCGGTATGAAACGTCGTAATTTGAAACTGAAAATAGGTGCAGAAAGTCAGAATTCGGCTCAAAAATCACGCTCAGGAGCCAAATTTCCGTCATTTCAGATATTTTAAAAACTGCAGGGGGGTTTGGGCCAAATATGACCTATCGCCGTTTTCAGTAATTGGCATATTTTCGGTATGAAAAGTCGTAATTTGAAACTGAAAATAGGTGCAGAGAGTCAGAATTCGGCTCAAAAATCACGCTCAGGAGTCAAATTTCCGACATTTCAGAAATTTTGAAAACTGCAGGGGGGTTTGGTCAAAATATGACCCATCGCCGTTTTCAGTAATTGGCATATTTTGGGTATAAAAAGTCGTAATTTGAAACTGAAAATAGGCACAGAGAGTCAGAATTCGGCTAAAAAATCACGCTCAGGAGTCAAATTTCCGACATTTCAGACATTTTGAAAACTGCAAGGGGGTTTGGGCAAAATATGACCCATCGCTGTTTTCAGTAATTGGCATATTTTCGGTATAGAAAGTCGTAATTTGAAACTGAAAATAGGTGCAGAGAGTCAGAATTCGGATAAAAAATCACGCTCAGGAGTCAAATTTCCGACATTTCAGACATTTCGAAAACTGCAGGGGGTTTGGGCAAAATATGACCCATCGCCGTTTACAGTAATTGGCATATTTTCTGTATGAAACGTCGTAATTTGAAACTGAAAATAGGTGCAGAGAGTCAGAATTCGGCTCAAAAATTACGCTCAGGAGTCAAATTTCCAGCATTTCAGACATTTTGAAAACTGCAGGGGGGTTTGGGCAAAATATGACCCATCGGCGTTTACAGTAATTGGCATATTTTCGGTATGAAACTTCCTAATTTGAAACTGAAAATAGATGCAGAGAGTCAGAATTCGGTTAAAAAATCACGCTCAGTAGTCAAATTTCCGACATTTCAGACATTTTGAAAACTGCAGGGGGGTTTGGGCAAAATATGACCCATCGGCGTTTACAGTAATTGGCATATTTTCGGTATGAAACTTCGTAATTTGAAACTGAAAATAGATGCAGAGAGTCAGAATTCGGTTCAAAAATCACGCTCAGTAGTCAAATTTCCGACATTTCAGACATTTTAAAAACTGCAGGGGGGTTTAGGCAAAATATGACCCATCGCCGTTTTCAGTAATTGGCATATTTTCAGTATGAAAAGTTGTAATTTGAAACTGAAAATAGGTACAGAGAGTCAGAATTCGGCTCAAAAATCACGCTCAGGGTAAAATTTCCGACATTTCAGACATTTTGAAAACTGCAAGGGGGTTTGGGCAAAATATGACCCTTCGCCGTTTTCAGTAATTGGTATATTTTGGGTATAAAAAGTCGTAATTTGAAACTGAAAATAGGTGCAGAGGGTCTGAATTCGGATAAAAAATCACGCTCAGGAGTTAAATTTCCGACATTTCAGACATTTTTAAAACTGCAGGGGGGTTTGGGCAAAATATGACTTATTGCCGTTTTCAGTAATTGGCATATTTTCGGTATGAAAATTCGTAATTTGAAACTAAAAGTAGGTGCAGAGAGTCAGAATTCGGCTCAAAAATCACGCTCAGGAGTCAAATTTCCGACATTTCAGACATTTTGAAAACTGCAGGGGGGTTTGGGCAAAATATGACCCATCGCCGTTTTCAGTAATTGGCATATTTTGGGTATAAAAAGTCGTAATTTGAAACTGAAAATAGGTGCAGAGAGTCAGAATTCAGATAAAAAATCATGCTCAGGAGTCAAATTTCCGACATTTCAGACATTTTGAAAACTGCAGGGAGGTTTGGGCAAAATATGACCCATCGCCGTGTTCAGTAATTGGCATATTTTCGGTATGAAAATTCGTAATTTGAAACTGAAAATAGGTGCATTTTGTCAGAATTCGGCTCAAAAATCACGCTCAGGAGTCAAATTTCCGACATTTCAGACATTTTGAAAACTGCAGGGGGGTTTGGGCATAATATGACCCATCGCCGTTTTCAGTAATTGGCATATTTTGCGTATAAAAAGTCGTAATTTGAAACTGAAAATAGGTTCAGACAGTCAGAATTCGGATAAAAAATCACGCTCAGGAGTCAAATTTCCGACATTTCAGACATTTTGAAAACTGCAGGGGGGTTTGGGCAAAATATGACCCATCGCCGCTTACAGTAATTGGCATATTTTCGGTATGAAACGTCGTAATTTGAAACTGAAAATAGGTGCAGAGAGTCAAAATTCGGCTCGAAAATCACGCTCAGGTGTCAAATTTCCGACATTTCAGACATTTGGAAAACTGCGAAGGGGTTTGGTCAAAATATGTCCCATCGCTGTTTTCAGTAATTGGCATATTTTCGATATAGAAAGTCGTAATTAGAAACTGAAAATAGGTGCAGAGAGTCAGAATTCGAATAAAAAATCACGCTCATGAGTCAAATTTCCGACATTTCGAAAATTGCAGGGGGTTTGGGCAAAATATGACCCATCGCCGTTTACAGTAATTGGCATATTTTCGGTATGAAACGGCGTAATTTGAAACGGAAAATAGGTGCAGAGAGTCAGAATTCGGCTCAAAAATCACGCTCATTAGTCAAATTTCCGACATTTCAGACATTTTAAAAACTGCAGGGGGGTTTGGGCAAAATATGACCCATCGTAGTTTTCAGTAATTGGCATATTTTCGGTATAAAAAGTCGTAATTTTAAACTGAAAATAGGTTCAGAGAGACAGAATTCGGATAAAAAATCACGCTCAGGAGTCAAATTTCCGACATTTCAGACATTTCGAAAACTGCAGGGGGTTTGGGCAAAATATGACCCATCGCCGTTTACAGTAATTGGCATATTTTCGGTATGAAACGTCGTAATTTGAAACTGAAAATAGGTGCAGAGATTCAGAATTCGGCTCAAAAATCACGCTCAGGAGTCAAATTTCCGACACTTCAGACATTTTAAAAACTACAGCAGGGTTTTGGCAAAATATGACCCATCGTAGTTTTCAGTAATTGGCATATTTTCGGTATGAAAAGACGTAATTTGAAACTGAAAATAGGTGCAGAGAGTCAGAGTTCAGCACAAATTTTACGCTCAGGAGTCAAATTTCCAGCATTTCAGACATTTTGAAAACTGCAGGAGGGTTTGGGCAAAATATGACCCATCGCCGTTTTCAGTAATTGGCATATTTTCGGTATGAAACGTCGTAATTTGAAACTGAAAATAGGTGCAGAAAGTCAGAATTCAGCTCAAAAATCACGCCCAGGAGTCAAATTTCCGACATTTCAGATATTTTAAAAACTGCAGGGGGGTTTGGGCCAAATATGACCTATCGCCGTTTTCAGTAATTGGCATATTTTCGGTATGAAAAGTCGTAATTTGAAACTGAAAATAGGTGCAGAGAGTCAGAATTCGGCTCAAAAATCACGCTCAGGAGTCAAATTTCCGACATTTCAGAAATTTTGAAAACTGCAGGGGGGTTTGGGCAAAATATGACCCATCGCCGTTTTCAGTAATTGGCATATTTTGGGTATAAAAAGTCGTAATTTGAAACTGAAAATAGGCGCAGAGAGTCAGAATTCGGCTAAAAAATCACGCTCAGGAGTCAAATTTCCGACATTTCAGACATTTTGAAAACTGCAAGGGGGTTTGGGCAAAGTATGACCCATCGCTGTTTTCAGTAATTGGCATATTTTCGGTATAGAAAGTCGTAATTTGAAACTGAAAATAGGTGCAGAGAGTCAGAATTCGGATAAAAAATCACGCTCAGGAGTCAAATTTCCGACATTTCAGACATTTCGAAAACTGCAGGGGGTTTGGGCAAAATATGACCCATCGCCGTTTACAGTAATTGGCATATTTTCGGTATGAAACGTCGTAATTTGAAACTGAAAATAGGTGCAGAGAGTCAGAATTCGGCTCAAAAATTACGCTCAGGAGTCAAATTTCCAGCATTTCAGACATTTTGAAAACTGAAGGGGGGTTTGGTCAAAATATGACCCATCGGCGTTTACAGTAATTGGCATATTTTCGGTATGAAACTTCCTAATTTGAAACTGAAAATAGATGCAGAGAGTCAGAATTCGGTTAAAAAATCACGCTCAGTAGTCAAATTTCCGACATTTCAGACATTTTGAAAACTGCAGGGGGGTTTGGGCAAAATATGACCCATCGCCGTTTTCAGTAATTGGCATATTTTGGGTATAAAAAGTCGTAATTTGAAACTGAAAATAGGTGCAGAGAGTCAGAATTCGGATAAAAAATCACGCTCAGGAGTCAAATTTCCGACATTTCAGACATTTTGAAAACTGCAGGGGGGTTTAGGCAAAATATGACCCATCGCCGTGTTCAGTAATTGGCATATTTTCGGTATGAAAATTCGTAATTTGAAACTGAAAATAGGTGCATTTTGTCAGCATTCGGCTCAAAAATTACGCTCAGGAGTCAAATTTCCGACATTTCAGACATTTTGAAAACTGCAGGGGGGTTTGGGCAAAATATGACCCATCGCCGTTTTCAGTAATTGGCATATTTTGCGTATAAAAAGTCGTAATTTGAAACTGAAAATAGGTGCAGAGAGTCAGAATTGGGATAAAAAATCACGCTCAGGAGTCAAATTTCCGACATTTCAGACATTTTGAAAACTGCAGGGGGGTTTGGGCAAAATATGTTCCATCGCTGTTTTCAGTAATTGGCATATTTTCGGTATAGAAAGTCGTAATTTGAAACTGAAAATAGGTGCAGAGAGTCAGAATTCGGATAAAAAATCACGCTCAAGAGTCAAATTTCCGACATTTCAGACATTTTGAAAACTGCAGGGGGGTTTGGGCAAAATATGACCCATCGTAGTTTTCAGTAATTGGCATATTTTCGGTATAAAAAGTCGTAATTTGAAACTGAAAATAGGTTCAGAGAGACAGAATTCGGATAAAAAATCACGCTCAGGAGTCAAATTTCCGACATTTCAGACATTTTGAAAACTGCAGGGGTGTTTGGGCAAAATATGACCCATCGCCGCGTACAGTAATTGGCGAATGAAAACTCACACCCCAGAAGTGACTCGAACCCATACTCCCAGAAGCAACGCAACTGGTAACTACAGGGCGCCTTAATCCGCTTGACCATCACGGCCGTCAAAAGGAAGTGATAGCCGAGGCTATTTGAGCCACTTCCCCGACGGCAACTCGGATGGTAATCTTGGGCATAGCATTTCACCAAATCACCTCATTCTTTGGGGCACACGTGAGGAACACAAATGCGAACAAGCCTGAATGGTCCCCAGGACTATATGCGAATGAAAACTCACACCCCAGAAGTGACTCGAACCCATACTCCCAGAAGCAACGCAACTGGTAACTACAGGGCGCCTTAATCCGCTTGACCATCACGGCCGTCAAAAGGAAGTGATAGCCGAGGCTATTTGAGCCACTTCCCCGACGGCAACTCGGATGGTAATCTTGGGCATAGCATTTCACCAAATCACCTCATTCTTTGGGGCACACGTGAGGAACACAAATGCGAACAAGCTTGAATGGTCCCCAGGACTATATGCGAATGAAAACTCACACCCCAGAAGTGACTCGAACCCATACTCCCAGAAGCAACGCAACTGGTAACTACAGGGCGCCTTAATCCGCTTGACCATCACGGCCGTCAAAAGGAAGTGATAGCCGAGGCTATTTGAGCCACTTCCCCGACGGCAACTCGGATGGTAATCTTGGGCATAGCATTTCACCAAATCACCTCATTCTTTGGGGCACACGTGAGGAACACAAATGCGAACAAGCCTGAATGGTCCCCAGGACTATATGCGAATGAAAACTCACACCCCAGAAGTGACTCGAACCCATACTCCCAGAAGCAACGCAACTGGTAACTACAGGGCGCCTTAATCCGCTTGACCATCACGGCCGTCAAAAGGAAGTGATAGCCGAGGCTATTTGAGCCACTTCCCCGACGGCAACTCGGATGGTAATCTTGGGCATAGCATTTCACCAAATCACCTCATTCTTTGGGGCACACGTGAGGAACACAAATGCGAACAAGCCTGAATGGTCCCCAGGACTATATGCGAATGAAAACTCACACCCCAGAAGTGACTCGAACCCATACTCCCAGAAGCAACGCAACTGGTAACTACAGGGCGCCTTAATCCGCTTGACCATCACGGCCGTCAAAAGGAAGTGATAGCCGAGGCTATTTGAGCCACTTCCCCGACGGCAACTCGGATGGTAATCTTGGGCATAGCATTTCACCAAATCACCTCATTCTTTGGGGCACACGTGAGGAACACAAATGCGAACAAGCCTGAATGGTCCCCAGGACTATATGCGAATGAAAACTCACACCCCAGAAGTGACTCGAACCCATACTCCCAGAAGCAACGCAACTGGTAACTACAGGGCGCCTTAATCCGCTTGACCATCACGGCCGTCAAAAGGAAGTGATAGCCGAGGCTATTTGAGCCACTTCCCCGACGGCAACTCGGATGGTAATCTTGGGCATAGCATTTCACCAAATCACCTCATTCTTTGGGGCACACGTGAGGAACACAAATGCGAACAAGCCTGAATGGTCCCCAGGACTATATGCGAATGAAAACTCACACCCCAGAAGTGACTCGAACCCATACTCCCAGAAGCAACGCAACTGGTAACTACAGGGCGCCTTAATCCGCTTGACCATCACGGCCGTCGGCTATCACTTCCTTTTGACGGCCGTGATGGTCAAGCGGATTAAGGCGCCCTGTAGTTACCAGTTGCGTTGCTTCTGGGAGTATGGGTTCGAGTCACTTCTGGGGTGTGAGTTTTCATTCGCATATAGTCCTGGGGACCATTCAGGCTTGTTCGCATTTGTGTTCCTCACGTGTGCCCCAAAGAATGAGGTGATTTGGTGAAATGCTATGCCCAAGATTACCATCCGAGTTGCCGTCGGGGAAGTGGCTCAAATAGCCTCGGCTATCACTTCCTTTTGACGGCCGTGATGGTCAAGCGGATTAAGGCGCCCTGTAGTTACCAGTTGCGTTGCTTCTGGGAGTATGGGTTCGAGTCACTTCTGGGGTGTGAGTTTTCATTCGCATATAGTCCTGGGGACCATTCAGGCTTGTTCGCATTTGTGTTCCTCACGTGTGCCCCAAAGAATGAGGTGATTTGGTGAAATGCTATGCCCAAGATTACCATCCGAGTTGCCGTCGGGGAAGTGGCTCAAATAGCCTCGGCTATCACTTCCTTTTGACGGCCGTGATGGTCAAGCGGATTAAGGCGCCCTGTAGTTACCAGTTGCGTTGCTTCTGGGAGTATGGGTTCGAGTCACTTCTGGGGTGTGAGTTTTCATTCGCATATAGTCCTGGGGACCATTCAGGCTTGTTCGCATTTGTGTTCCTCACGTGTGCCCCAAAGAATGAGGTGATTTGGTGAAATGCTATGCCCAAGATTACCATCCGAGTTGCCGTCGGGGAAGTGGCTCAAATAGCCTCGGCTATCACTTCCTTTTGACGGCCGTGATGGTCAAGCGGATTAAGGCGCCCTGTAGTTACCAGTTGCGTTGCTTCTGGGAGTATGGGTTCGAGTCACTTCTGGGGTGTGAGTTTTCATTCGCATATAGTCCTGGGGACCATTCAGGCTTGTTCGCATTTGTGTTCCTCACGTGTGCCCCAAAGAATGAGGTGATTTGGTGAAATGCTATGCCCAAGATTACCATCCGAGTTGCCGTCGGGGAAGTGGCTCAAATAGCCTCGGCTATCACTTCCTTTTGACGGCCGTGATGGTCAAGCGGATTAAGGCGCCCTGTAGTTACCAGTTGCGTTGCTTCTGGGAGTATGGGTTCGAGTCACTTCTGGGGTGTGAGTTTTCATTCGCATATAGTCCTGGGGACCATTCAGGCTTGTTCGCATTTGTGTTCCTCACGTGTGCCCCAAAGAATGAGGTGATTTGGTGAAATGCTATGCCCAAGATTACCATCCGAGTTGCCGTCGGGGAAGTGGCTCACATAGCCTCGGCTATCACTTCCTTTTGACGGCCGTGATGGTCAAGCGGATTAAGGCGCCCTGTAGTTACCAGTTGCGTTGCTTCTGGGAGTATGGGTTCGAGTCACTTCTGGGGTGTGAGTTTTCATTCGCATATAGTCCTGGGGACCATTCAGGCTTGTTCGCACAGTAATTGGCATATTTTCGGTATGAAACGTCGTAATTTGAAACTGAAAATAGGTGCAGGGAGTTAGAATTTGGCTAAAAAATCACGCTCAGGAGTCAAATTTCCGACATTTCAGACATTTTAAAAACTGCAGGGGGGTTTGGGCAAAATATGACCCATCGTAGTTTTCAGTAATTGGCATATTTTCGGTATAAAAAGTCGTAATTTGAAACTGAAAATAGGTTCAGAGAGACAGAATTCGGATAAAAAATCACGCTCAGGAGTCAAATTTCCGACATTTCAGACATTTTGAAAACTGCAGGGGGGTTTGGGCAAAATATGACCCATCGCCGCGTACAGTAATTGGCATATTTTCGGTATGAAACGTCGTAATTTGAAACTGAAAATAGGTGCAGAGAGTTAGAATTTGGCTAAAAAATCACGCTCAGGAGTCAAATTTCCGACATTTCAGACATTTTGAAAACTGCAAGGGGGTTTGGGCAAAATATGACCCATCGCTGTTTTCAGTAATTGGCATATTTTCGGTATAGAAATTCGTAATTTGAAACTGAAAATAGGTGCAAAGAGTCAGAATTCGGATAAAAAATCACGCTCAGGAGTCAAATTTCCGACATTTCAGACATTTCGAAAACTGCAGGGGGTTTGGGCAAAATATGACCCATCGCCGTTTACAGTAATTGGGATATTTTCGGTATGAAACGTCGTAATTTGAAACTGAAAATAGGTGCAGAGAGTCAGAATTCGGCTCAAAAATCACGCTCAGGAGTCAAATTTCCGACATTTCAGACATTTTAAAAACTACAGCAGGGTTTGGGCAAAATATGACCCATCGTAGTTTTCAGTAATTGGCATATTTTCGGTATGAAAAGACGTAATTTGAAACTGAAAATAGGTGCAGAGAGTCAGAGTTCGGCACAAATTTTACGCTCAAGAGTCAAATTTCCAGCATTTCAGACATTTTGAAAACTGAAGGGGGGTTTGGGCAAAATATAACCCATCGCCGTTTTCAGTAATTGGCATATTTTCGGTATGAAACGTCGTAATTTGAAACTGAAAATAGGTGCAGAAAGTCAGAATTCGGCTCAAAAATCACGCTCAGGAGTCAAATTTCCGACATTTCAGATATTTTAAAAACTGCAGGGGGGTTTGGGCCAAATATGACCTATCGCCGTTTTCAGTAATTGGCATATTTTCGGTATGAAAAGTCGTAATTTGAAACTGAAAATAGGTGCAGAGAGTCAGAATTCGGCTCAAAAATCACGCTCAGGAGTCAAATTTCCGACATTTCAGAAATTTTGAAAACTGCAGGGGGGTTTGGTCAAAATATGACCCATCGCCGTTTTCAGTAATTGGCATATTTTGGGTATAAAAAGTCGTAATTTGAAACTGAAAATAGGCACAGAGAGTCAGAATTCGGCTAAAAAATCACGCTCAGGAGTCAAATATTCGACATTTCAGACATTTTGAAAACTGCAAGGGGGTTTGGGCAAAATATGACCCATTGCTGTTTTCAGTAATTGGCATATTTTCGGTATAGAAAGTCGTAATTTGAAACTGAAAATAGGTGCAGAGAGTCAGAATTCGGATAAAAAATCACGCTCAGGAGTCAAATTTCCGACATTTCAGACATTTCGAAAACTGCAGGGGGTTTGGGCAAAATATGACCCATCGCCGTTTACAGTAATTGGCATATTTTCTGTATGAAACGTCGTAATTTGAAACTGAAAATAGGTGCAGAGAGTCAGAATTCGGCTCAAAAATTACGCTCAGGAGTCAAATTTCCAGCATTTCAGACATTTTGAAAACTGCAGGGGGGTTTGGGCAAAATATGACCCATCGGCGTTTACAGTAATTGGCATATTTTCGGTATGAAACTTCCTAATTTGAAACTGAAAATAGATGCAGAGAGTCAGAATTCGGTTAAAAAATCACGCTCAGTAGTCAAATTTCCGACATTTCAGACATTTTGAAAACTGCAGGGGGGTTTGGGCAAAATATGACCCATCGGCGTTTACAGTAATTGGCATATTTTCGGTATGAAACTTCGTAATTTGAAACTGAAAATAGATGCAGAGAGTCAGAATTCGGTTCAAAAATCACGCACAGTAGTCAAATTTCCGACATTTCAGACATTTTAAAAACTGCAGGGGGGTTTGGGCAAAATATGACCCATCGCCGTTTTCAGTAATTGGCATATTTTCAGTATGAAAAGTTGTAATTTGAAACTGAAAATAGGTACAGAGAGTCAGAATTCGGCTCAAAAATCACGCTCAGGGTAAAATTTCCGACATTTCAGACATTTTGAAAACTGCAAGGGGGTTTGGGCAAAATATGACCCTTCGCCGTTTTCAGTAATTGGCATATTTTGGGTATAAAAAGTCGTAATTTGAAACTGAAAATAGGTGCAGAGGGTCTGAATTCGGATAAAAAATCACGCTCAGGAGTCAAATTTCCGACATTTCAGACATTTTTAAAACTGCAGGGGGGTTTGGGCAAAATATGACTTATTGCCGTTTTCAGTAATTGGCATATTTTGCGTATAAAAATTCGTAATTTGAAACTGAAAATAGGTTCAGACAGTCAGAATTCGGATAAAAAATCACGCTCAGGAGTCAAATTTCCGACATTTCAGACATTTTGAAAACTGCAGGGGGGTTTGGGCAAAATATGACCCATCGCCGCTTACAGTAATTGGCATATTTTCGGTATGAAACGTCGTAATTTGAAACTGAAAATAGGTGCAGAGAGTCAGAATTCGGCTCGAAAATCACGCTCAGGTGTCAAATTTCCGACATTTCAGACATTTGGAAAACTGCGAAGGGGTTTGGTCAAAATATGTCCCATCGCTGTTTTCAGTAATTGGCATATTTTCGATATAGAAAGTCGTAATTAGAAACTGAAAATAGGTGCAGAGAGTCAGAATTCGAATAAAAAATCACGCTCATGAGTCAAATTTCCGACATTTCGAAAATTGCAGGGGGTTTGGGCAAAATATGACCCATCGCCGTTTACAGTAATTGGCATATTTTCGGTATGAAACGGCGTAATTTGAAACGGAAAATAGGTGCAGAGAGTCAGAATTCAGGCTCAAAAATCACGCTCATTAGTCAAATTTCCGACATTTCAGACATTTTAAAAACTGCAGGGGGGTTTGGGCAAAATATGACCCATCGTAGTTTTCAGTAATTGGCATATTTTCGGTATAAAAAGTCGTAATTTGAAACTGAAAATAGGTTCAGAGAGACAGAATTCGGATAAAAAATCACGCTCAGGAGTCAAATTTCCGACATTTCAGACATTTTGAAAACTGCAAGGGGGTTTGGGCAAAATATGACCCATCGCTGTTTTCAGTAATTGGCATATTTTCGGTATAGAAAGTCGTAATTTGAAACTGAAAATAGGTGCAAAGAGTCAGAATTCGGATAAAAAATCACGCTCAGGAGTCAAATTTCCGACATTTCAGACATTTCGAAAACTGCAGGGGGTTTGGGCAAAATATGACCCATCGCCGTTTACAGTAATTGGCATATTTTCGGTATGAAACGTCGTAATTTGAAACTGAAAATAGGTGCAGAGAGTCAGAATTCGGCTCAAAAATCACGCTCAGGAGTCAAATTTCCGACACTTCAGACATTTTAAAAACTACAGCAGGGTTTTGGCAAAATATGACCCATCGTAGTTTTCAGTAATTGGCATATTTTCGGTATGAAAAGACGTAATTTGAAACTGAAAATAGGTGCAGAGAGTCAGAGTTCGGCACAAATTTTACGCTCAGGAGTCAAATTTCCAGCATTTCAGACATTTTGAAAACTGCAGGGGGGTTTGGTCAAAATATGACCTATCGCCGTTTTCAGTAATTGGCATATTTTCGGTATGAAAAGTCGTAATTTGAAACTGAAAATAGGTGCAGAGAGTCAGAATTCGGCTCAAAAATCACGCTCAGGAGTCAAATTTCCGACATTTCAGAAATTTTGAAAACTGCAGGGGGGTTTGGGCAAAATATGACCCATCGCCGTTTTCAGTAATTGGCATATTTTGGGTATAAAAAGTCGTAATTTGAAACTGAAAATAGGCGCAGAGAGTCAGAATTCGGCTAAAAAATCACGCTCAGGAGTCAAATTTCCGACATTTCAGACATTTTGAAAACTGCAAGGGGGTTTGGGCAAAATATGACCCATCGCTGTTTTCAGTAATTGGCATATTTTCGGTATAGAAAGTCGTAATTTGAAACTGAAAATAGGTGCAGAGAGTCAGAATTCGGATAAAAAATCACGCTCAGGAGTCAAATTTCCGACATTTCAGACATTTCGAAAACTGCAGGGTGTTTGGGCAAAATATGACCCATCGCCGTTTACAGTAATTGGCATATTTTCGGTATGAAACGTCGTAATTTGAAACTGAAAATAGGTGCAGAGAGTCAGAATTCGGCTCAAAAATTACGCTCAGGAGTCAAATTTCCAGCATTTCAGACATTTTGAAAACTGCAGGGGGGTTTGGGCAAAATATGACCCATCGGCGTTTACAGTAATTGGCATATTTTCGGTATGAAACTTCCTAATTTGAAACTGAAAATAGATGCAGAGAGTCAGAATTCCGTTAAAAAATCACGCTCAGTAGTCAAATTTCCGACATTTCAGACATTTTGAAAACTGCAGGGGGGTTTGGGCAAAATATGACCCATCGCCGTTTTCAGTAATTGGCATATTTTGGGTATAAAAAGTCGTAATTTGAAACTGAAAATAGGTGCAGAGAGTCTGAATTCGGATAAAAAATCACGCTCAGGAGTCAAATTTCCGACATTTCAGACATTTTAAAAACTGCAGGGGGGTTTGGGCAAAATATGACCCATCGCCGTTTTCAGTAATTGGCATATTTTCGGTATGAAAATTCGTAATTTGAAACTGAAAATAGGTGCAGAGAGTCAGAATTCGGCTCAAAAATCACGCTCAGGAGTCAAATTTCCGACATTTCAAACATTTTGAAAACTGCAGGGGGGTTTGGGCAAAATATGACCCATCGCCGTTTTCAGTAATTGGCATATTTTGGGTATAAAAAGTCGTAATTTGAAACTGAAAATAGGTGCAGAGAGTCAGAATTCGGATAAAAAATCACGCTCAGGAGTCAAATTTCCGACATTTCAGACATTTTGAAAACTGCAGGGGGGTTTAGGCAAAATATGACCCATCGCCGTGTTCAGTAATTGGCATATTTTCGGTATGAAAATTCGTAATTAGAAACTGAAAATAGGTGCATTTTGTCAGCATTCGGCTCAAAAATTACGCTCAGGAGTCAAATTTCCGACATTTCAGACATTTTGAAAACTGCAGGGGGGTTTGGGCAAAATATGACTCATCGCCGTTTTCAGTAATTGGCATATTTTGCGTATAAAAAGTCGTAATTTGAAACTGAAAATAGGTGCAGAGAGTCAGAATTGGGATAAAAAATCACGCTCAGGAGTCAAATTTCCGACATTTCAGACATTTTGAAAACTGCAGGGGGGTTTGGGCAAAATATGTTCCATCGCTGTTTTCAGTAATTGGCATATTTTCGGTATAGAAATTCGTAATTTGAAACTGAAAATAGGTGCAGAGAGTCAGAATTCGGATAAAAAATCACGCTCAAGAGTCAAATTTCCGACATTTCGAAAACTGCAGGGGGTTTGGGCAAAATATGACCCATCGTAGTTTTCAGTAATTGGCATATTTTCGGTATAAAAAGTCGTAATTTGAAACTGAAAATAGGTTCAGAGAGACAGAATTCGGATAAAAAATCATGCTCAGGAGTCAAATTTCCGACATTTCAGACATTTTGAAAACTGCAGGGGGGTTTGGGCAAAATATGACCCATCGCCGCGTACAGTAATTGGCATATTTTCGGTATGAAACGTCGTAATTTGAAACTGAAAATAGGTGCAGAGAGTTAGAATTTGGCTAAAAAATCACGCTCAGGAGTCAAATTTCCGACATTTCAGACATTTTAAAAACTGCAGGGGGGTTTGGGCAAAATATGACCCATCGTAGTTTTCAGTAATTGGCATATTTTCGGTATAAAAAGTCGTAATTTGAAACTGAAAATAGGTTCAGAGAGACAGAATTCGGATAAAAAATCACGCTCAGGAGTCAAATTTCCGACATTTCAGACATTTTGAAAACTGCAGGGGGGTTTGGGCAAAATATGACCCATCGCCGCGTACAGTAATTGGCATATTTTCGGTATGAAACTTCGTAATTTGAAACTGAAAATAGGTGCAGAGAGTTAGAATTTGGCTAAAAAATCACGCTCAGGAGTCAAATTTCCGACATTTCAGACATTTTGAAAACTGCAAGGGGGTTTGGGCAAAATATGACCCATCGCTGTTTTCAGTAATTGGCATATTTTCGGTATAGAAATTCGTAATTTGAAACTGAAAATAGGTGCAAAGAGTCAGAATTCGGATAAAAAATCACGCTCAGGAGTCAAATTTCCGACATTTCAGACATTTCGAAAACTGCAGGGGGTTTGGGCAAAATATGACCCATCGCCGTTTACAGTAATTGGCATATTTTCGGTATGAAACGTCGTAATTTGAAACTGAAAATAGGTGCAGAGAGTCAGAATTCGGCTCAAAAATCACGCTCAGGAGTCAAATTTCCGACATTTCAGACATTTTAAAAACTACAGCAGGGTTTGGGCAAAATATGACCCATCGTAGTTTTCAGTAATTGGCATATTTTCGGTATGAAAAGACGTAATTTGAAACTGAAAATAGGTGCAGAGAGTCAGAGTTCGGCACAAATTTCACGCTCAGGAGTCAAATTTCCAGCATTTCAGACATTTTGAAAACTGCAGGGGGGTTTGGGCAAAATATGACCCATCGCCGTTTTCAGTAATTGGCATATTTTCGGTATGAAACGTCGTAATTTGAAACTGAAAATAGGTGCAGAAAGTCAGAATTCGGCTCAAAAATCACGCTCAGGAGTCAAATTTCCGACATTTCAGATATTTTAAAAACTGCAGGGGGGTTTGGGCCAAATATGACCTATCGCCGTTTTCAGTAATTGGCATATTTTCGGTATGACAAGTCGTAATTTGAAACTGAAAATAGGTGCAGAGAGTCAGAATTCGGCTCAAAAATCACGCTCAGGAGTCAAATTTCCGACATTTCAGAAATTTTGAAAACTGCAGGGGGGTTTGGGCAAAATATGACCCATCGCCGTTTTCAGTAATTGGCATATTTTGGGTATAAAAAGTCGTAATTTGAAACTGAAAATAGGCGCAGAGAGTCAGAATTCGGCTAAAAAATCACGCTCAGGAGTCAAATTTCCGACATTTCAAACATTTTGAAAACTGCAAGGGGGTTTGGGCAAAATATGACCCATCGCTGTTTTCAGTAATTGGAATATTTTCGGTATAGAAAGTCGTAATTTGAAACTGAAAATAGGTGCAGAGAGTCATAATTCGGATAAAAAATCACGCTCAGGAGTCAAATTTCCGACATTTCAGACATTTCGAAAACTGCATGGGGTTTGGGCAAAATATGACCCATCGCCGTTTACAGTAATTGGCATATTTTCGGTATGAAACGTCGTAATTTGAAACTGAAAATAGGTGCAGAGAGTCAGAATTCGGCTCAAAAATTACGCTCAGGAGTCAAATTTCCAGCATTTCAGACATTTTGAAAACTGCAGGGGGGTTTGGGCAAAATATGACCCATCGGCGTTTACAGTAATTGGCATATTTTCGGTATGAAACTTCCTAATTTGAAACTGAAAATAGATGCAGAGAGTCAGAATTCGGTTAAAAAATCACGCTTAGTAGTCAAATTTCCGACATTTCAGACATTTTGAAAACTGCAGGGGGGTTTGGGCAAAATATGACCCATCGCCGTTTTCAGTAATTGGCATATTTTGGGTATAAAAATTCGTAATTTGAAACTGAAAATAGGTGCAGAGAGTCAGAATTCGGATAAAAAATCACGCTCAAGAGTCAAATTTCCGACATTTCGAAAACTGCAGGGGGTTTGGGCAAAATATGACCCATCGCCGTTTACAGTAATTGGCATATTTTCGGTATGAAACGTCGTAATTTGAAACGGAAAATAGGTGCAGAGAGTCAGAATTCGGCTCAAAAATCATGCTCAGGAGTCAAATTTCCGACATTTCAGACATTTTAAAAACTGCAGGGGGGTTTGGGCAAAATATGACCCATCGTAGTTTTCAGTAATTGGCATATTTTCGTTATAAAAAGTCGTAATTTGAAACTGAAAATAGGTGCAGAGAGTCAGAATTCGGATAAAAAATCACGCTCAGGAGTCAAATTTCCGACATTTCAGACATTTGGAAAACTGCAGGGGGGTTTGGGCAAAATATGACCCATCGCCGCGTACAGTAATTGGCATATTTTCGGTATGAAACTTCGTAATTTGAAACTGAAAATAGGTGCAGAGAGTCAGCATTCGGCTAAAAAATCACGCTCAGGAGTCAAATTTCCGACATTTCAGACATTTTGAAAACTGCAAAGGGGTTTGGCCAAAATATGACCCATCGCTGTTTTCAGTAATTGGCATATTTTCGGTATAGAAAGTCGTAATTTGAAACTGAAAATAGGTGCAGAGAGTCAGAATTCGGTTTTAAAATCACGCTCAGGAGTCAAATTTCCGACATTTCAGACATTTCGAAAACTGCAGGGGGTTTGGGCAAAATATGACCCATCGCCGTTTACAGTAATTGGCATATTTTCGGTATGAAAAGTCGTAATTTGAAACTGAAAATAGGTGCAGAGAGTCAGAATTCGGCTCAAAAATCACGCTCAGGAGTCAAATTTACGACATTTCAGACATTTTAAAAACTGCAGGGGGGTTTGGGCAAAATATGACCCATCGTAGTTTTCAGTAATTGGCATATTTTCGGTATGAAAAGACGTAATTTGAAACTGAAAATAGGTGCAGAGAGTCAGAATTCGGCTCAAAAATTACGCTCAGGAGTCAAATTTCCAGCATTTCCGACATTTTGAAAACTGCAGGGTTGTTTGGGCAAAATATGACCCATCGCCGTTTTCAGTAATTGGCATATTTTTGGTATGAAAAGTCGTAATTTGAAACCGAAAATAGGTGCAGAGATTCAGAATTCGGCTCAAAAATCACGCTCAGGAGTCAAATTTCCGACATTTCAGACATTTTGAAAACTGCAGGGGGGTTTGGGCAAAATATGACCCATCGCCGTTTTCAGTAATTGGCATATTTTGGGTATAAAAAGTCGTAATTTGAAACTGAAAATAGGTGCAGAGAGTCAGAATTCGGATAAAAAATCACGCTCAGGAGTCAAATTTCCGACATTTCAGACATTTTGAAAACTGCAGGGGGGTTTGGGCAAAATATGTTGCATCGCTGTTTTCAGTAATTGGCATATTTTCGGTATAGAAAGTCGTAATTTGAAACTGAAAATAGGTGCAGAGAGTCAGAATTCGGATAAAAAATCACGCTCAGGAGTCAAATTTCCGACATTTCGAAAACTGCAGGGGGTTTGGGCAAAATATGACCCATCGCCGTTTACAGTAATTGGCATATTTTCGGTATGAAACGTCGTAATTTGAAACGGAAAATAGGTGCAGGGAGTCAGAATTCGGCTCAAAAATCACGCTCAGGAGTCAAATTTCCGACATTTCAGACATTTTAAAAACTGCAGGGGGGTTTGAGCAAAATATGACCCATCGTAGTTTTCAGTATTTGGCATATTTTCGGTATAAAAAGTCGTAATTTGAAACTGAAAATAGGTGCAGAGAGTCAGAATTCGGATAAAAAATCACGCTCAGGAGTCAAATTTCCGACATTTCAGACATTTCGAAAACTGCAGGGGGGTTTGGGCAAAATATGACCCATCGCCGTTTACAGTAATTGGCATATTTTCGGTATGAAACGTCGTAATTTGAAACTGAAAATAGGTGCAGAGAGTCAGAATTCGGATAAAAAATCACGCTCAGGAGTCAAATTTCCGACATTTCAGACATTTCGAAAACTGCAGGGGGGTTTGGGCAAAATATGACCCATCGCCGTTTACAGTAATTGGCATATTTTCGGTATGAAACGTCGTAATTTGAAACTGAAAATAGGTGCAGAGAGTCAGAATTCGGCTCAAAAATTACGCTCAGGAGTCAAATTTCCGACATTTCAGACATTTGGAAAACTGCAGGGGGGTTTGGGCAAAATATGACCCATCGCCGCGTACAGTAATTGGCATATTTTCGGTATGAAACGTCGTAATTTGAAACTGAAAATAGGTGCAGAGAGTCAGAATTCGGCTAAAAAATCACGCTCATGAGTCAAATTTCCGACATTTCAGACATTTTGAAAACTGCAAGGGGGTTTGGCCAAAATATGACCCATCGCTGTTTTCAGTAATTGGCATATTTTCGGTATAGAAAGTCGTAATTTGAAACTGAAAATAGGTGCAGAGAGTCAGAATTCAGATAAAAAATCACGCTCAGGAGTCAAATTTCCGACATTTCAGACATTTCGAAAACTGCAGGGGGTTTGGGCAAGATATGACCCATCGCCGTTTACAGTATTTGGCATATTTTCGGTATGAAACGTCGTAATTTGAAACTGAAAATAGGTGCAGAGAGTCAGAATTCGGCTCAAAAATCACGCTCAGGAGTCAAATTTCCGACATTTCGGACATTTTAAAAACTGCATGGGGGTTTGGGCAAAATATGACCCATCGTAGTTTTCAGTAATTGGCATATTTTCGGTATGAAAAGACGTAATTTGAAACTGAAAATAGGTGCAGAGAGTCAGAATTCGGCTCAAAAATTACGCTCAGGAGTCAAATTTCCAGCATTTCAGACATTTTGAAAACTGCAGGGTTGTTTGGGCAAAATATGACCCATCGCCGTTTTCAGTAATTGGCATATTTTTGGTATGAAAAGTCGTAATTTGAAACTGAAAATAGGTGCAGAGAGTCAGAATTCGGCTCAAAAATCACGCTCAGGAGTCAAATTTCCGACATTTCAGACATTTTGAAAACTGCAGGGGGGTTTGGGCAAAATATGACCCATCGCCGTTTTCAGTAATTGGCATATTTTGGGTATAAAAAGTCGTAATTTGAAACTGAAAATAGGTGCAGAGAGTCAGAATTCGGATAAAAAATCACGCTCAGGAGTCAAATTTCCGACATTTCAGACATTTTGAAAACTGCAGGGGGGTTTGGGCAAAATATGACCCATCGCTGTGTTCAGTAATTGGCATATTTTCGGTATGAAAATTCGTAATTTGAAACTGAAAATAGGTGCATTTTGTCAGCATTCGGCTCAAAAATTACGCTCAGGAGTCAAATTTCCGACATTTCAGACATTTTGAAAACTGCAGGGGGGTTTGGGCAAAATATGACCCATCGCCGTTTTCAGTAATTGGCATATTTTGCGTATAAAAAGTCGTAATTTGAAACTGAAAATAGGTGCAGAGAATCAGAATTGGGATAAAAAATCACGCTCAGGAGTCAAATTTCCGACATTTCAGACATTTTGAAAACTGCAGGGGGGTTTGGGCAAAATATGTTGCATCGCTGTTTTCAGTAATTGGCATATTTTCGGTATAGAAAGTCGTAATTTGAAACTGAAAATAGGTGCAGAGAGTCAGAATTCTGATAAAAAATCACGCTCAGGAGTCAAATTTCCGACATTTCGAAAACTGCAGGGGGTTTGGGCAAAATATGACCCATCGCCGTTTACAGTAATTGGCATATTTTCGGTATGAAACGTCGTAATTTGAAACGGAAAATAGGTGCAGGGAGTCAGAATTCGGCTCAAAAATCACGCTCAGGAGTCAAATTTCCGACATTTCAGACATTTTAAAAACTGCAGGGGGGTTTGGGCAAAATATGACCCATCGTAGTTTTCAGTAATTGGCATATTTTCGGTATAAAAAGTCGTAATTTGAAACTAAAAATAGGTGCAGAGAGACAGAATTCGGATAAAAAATCACGCTCAGGAGTCAAATTTCCGACATTTCAGACATTTCGAAAACTGCAGGGGGTTTGGGCAAAATATGACCCCATCGCCGTTTACAGTAATTGGCATATTTTCGGTATGAAACGTCGTAATTTGAAACTGAAAATAGGTGCAGAGAGTCAGAATTCGGCTCAAAAACTACGCTCAGGAGTCAAATTTCCAGCATTTCAGACATTTTGAAAACTGCAGGGGGGTTTGGGCAAAATATGACCCATCGGCGTTTACAGTAATTGGCATATTTTCGGTATGAAACTTCGTAATTTGAATCTGAAAATAGATGCAGAGAGTCAGAATTCGGTTCAAAAATCACGCTCAGTAGTCAAATTTCCGACATTTCAGACATTTTAAAAACTGCAGGGGGGTTTGGGCAAAATATGACCCATCGTAGTTTTCAGTAATTGGCATATTTTCGGTATAAAAAGTCGTAATTTGAAACTGAAAATAGGTGCAGAGAGTCAGAATTCGGATAAAAAATCACGCTCAGGAGTCAAATTTCCGACATTTCAGACATTTGGAAAACTGCAGGGGGGTTTGGGCAAAATATGACCCATCGCCGCGTACAGTAATTGGCATATTTTCGGTATGAAACGTCGTAATTTGAAACTGAAAATAGGGGCAGAGAGTCAGAATTCGGCTAAAAAATCACGCTCATGAGTCAAATTTCCGACATTTCAGACATTTTGAAAACTGCAAGGGGGTTTGGCCAAAATATGACCCATCGCTGTTTTCAGTAATTGGCATATTTTCGGTATAGAAAGTCGTAATTTGAAACTGAAAATAGGTGCAGAGAGTCAGAATTCAGATAAAAAATCACGCTCAGGAGTCAAATTTCCGACATTTCCGACATTTCGAAAACTGCAGGGGGTTTGGGCAAAATATGACCCATCGCCGATTACAGTAATTGGCATATTTTCGGTATGAAACGTCGTAATTTGAAACTGAAAATAGGTGCAGAGAGTCAGAATTCGGCTCAAAAATCACGCTCAGGAGTCAAATTTCCGACATTTCGGACATTTTGAAAACTGCATGGGGGTTTGGGCAAAATATGACCCATCGTAGTTTTCAGTAATTAGCATATTTTCGGTATGAAAAGACGTAATTTGAAACTGAAAATAGGTGCAGAGAGTCAGAATTCGGCTCAAAAATTACGCTCAGGAGTCAAATTTCCAGCATTTCAGACATTTTGAAAACTGCAGGGTTGTTTGGGCAAAATATGACCCATCGCCGTTTTCAGTAATTGGCATATTTTTGGTATGAAAAGTCGTAATTTGAAACTGAAAATAGGTGCAGAGAGTCAGAATTCGGCTCAAAAATCACGCTCAGGAGTCACATTTCCGACATTTCAGACATTTTGAAAACTGCAGGGGGGTTTGGGCAAAATATGACCCATCGCCGTTTTCAGTAATTGGTATTTTGGGTATAAAAAGTCGTAATTTGAAACTGAAAATAGGTGCAGAGAGTCAGAATTCGGATAAAAAATCACGCTCAGGAGTCAAATTTCCGACATTTCAGACATTTTGAAAACTGCAGGGGGGTTTGGGCAAAATATGACCCATCGCCGTGTTCAGTAATTGGCATATTTTCGGTATGAAAATTCGTAATTTGAAACTGAAAATAGGTGCATTTTGTCAGCATTCGGCTCAAAAATTACGCTCAGTGGTCAAATTTCCGACATTTCAGACATTTTGAAAACTGCAGGGGGGTTTGGGCAAAATATGACCCATCGCCGTTTTCAGTAATTGGCATATTTTGCGTATAAAAAGTCGTAATTTGAAACTGAAAATAGGTGCAGAGAGTCAGAATTGGGATAAAAAATCACGCTCAGGAGTCAAATTTCCGACATTTCAGACATTTTGAAAACTGCAGGGGGGTTTGGGCAAAATATGTTCCATCGCTGTTTTCAGTAATTGGCATATTTTCGGTATAGAAAGTCGTAATTTGAAACTGAAAATAGGTGCAGAGAGTCAGAATTCGGATAAAAAATCACGCTCAGGAGTCAAATTTCCGACATTTCGAAAACTGCAGGGGGTTTGGGCAAAATATGACCCATCGCCGTTTACAGTAATTGGCATATTTTCGGTATGAAACGTCGTAATTTGAAACGGAAAATAGGTGCAGAGAGTCAGAATTCGGCTCAAAAATCACGCTCAGGAGTCAAATTTCCGACATTTCAGACATTTTAAAAACTGCAGGGGGGGTTTGGACAAAATATGACTCATCGTAGTTTTCAGTAATTGGCATATTTTCGGTATAAAAAGTCGTAATTTGAAACTGAAAATAGGTGCAGAGAGTCAGAATTCGGCTCAAAAATTACGCTCAGGAGTCAAATTTCCAGCATTTCAGACATTTTGAAAACTGCAGGGTTGTTTGGGCAAAATATGACCCATCGCCGTTTTCAGTAATTGGCATATTTTCGGTATGAAACGTCGTAATTTGAAACTGAAAATAGGTGCAGAGAGTCAGAATTCGGATAAAAAATCACGCTCAGGAGTCAAATTTCCGACATTTCAGACATTTGGAAAACTGCAGGGGGGTTTGGGCAAAATATGACCCATCGCCGCGTACAGTAATTGGCATATTTTCGGTATGAAACGTCGTAATTTGAAACTGAAAATAGGTGCAGAGAGTCAGAATTCGGCTAAAAAATCACGCTCATGAGTCAAATTTCCGACATTTCAGACATTTTGAAACCTGCAAGGGGGTTTGGCCAAAATATGACCCATCGCTGTTTTCAGTAATTGGCATATTTTCGGTATAGAAAGTCGTAATTTGAAACTGAAAATAGGTGCAGAGAGTCAGAATTCAGATAAAAAATCACGCTCAGGAGTCAAATTTCCGACATTTCAGACATTTCGAAAACTGCAGGGGGTTTGGGCAAAATATGACCCATCGCCGTTTACAGTAATTGGCATATTATCGGTATGAAACGTCGTAATGTGAAACTGAAAATAGGTGCAGAGAGTCAGAATTCGGCTCAAAAATCACGCTCAGGAGTCAAATTTCCGACATTTCGGACATTTTAAAAACTGCAGGGGGGTTTGGGCAAAATATGACCCATCGTAGTTTTCAGTAATTGGCATATTTTCGGTATGAAAAGACGTAATTTGAAACTGAAAATAGGTGCAGAGAGTCAGAATTCGGCTCAAAAATTACGCTCAGGAGTCAAATTTCCAGCATTTCAGACATTTTGAAAACTGCAGGGTTGTTTGGGCAAAATATGACCCATCGCCGTTTTCAGTAATTGGCATATTTTTGGTATAAAAAGTCGTAATTTGAACTGAAAATAGATGCAGAGAGTCAGAATTCGGCTCAAAAATCACGCTCAGGAGTCACATTTCCGACATTTCAGACATTTTGAAAACTGCAGGGGGGTTTGGGCAAAATATGACCCATCGCCGTTTTCAGTAATTGGTATTTTGGGTATAAAAAGTCGTAATTTGAAACTGAAAATAGGTGCAGAGAGTCAGAATTCGGATAAAAAATCACGCTCAGGAGTCAAATTTCCGACATTTCAGACATTTTGAAAACTGCAGGGGGGTTTGGGCAAAATATGACCCATCGCCGTGTTCAGTAATTGGCATATTTTCGGCATGAAAATTCGTAATTTGAAACTGAAAATAGGTGCATTTTGTCAGCATTCGGCTCAAAAATTACGCTCAGGGGTCAAATTTCCGACATTTCAGACATTTTGAAAACTGCAGGGGGGTTTCGGCAAAATATGACCCATCGCCGTTTTCAGTAATTGGCATATTTTGCGTATAAAAAGTCGTAATTTGAAACTGAAAATAGGTGCAGAGAGTCAGAATTGGGATAAAAAATCACGCTCAGGAGTCAAATTTCCGACATTTCAGACATTTTGAAAACTGCAGGGGGGTTTGGGCAAAATATGTTCCATCGCTGTTTTCAGTAATTGGCATATTTTCGGTATAGAAAGTCGTAATTTGAAACTGAAAATAGGTGCAGAGAGTCAGAATTCGAAAAAAAATCACGCTCAGGAGTCAAATTTCCGACATTTAAGACATTTTTAAAACTGCAAGGGGGTTTGGCCAAAATATGACCCATCGCTGTGTTCAGTAATTGGCATATTTTCGGTATGAAAATTCGTAATTTGAAACTGAAAATAGGTGCATTTTGTCAGCATTCGGCTCAAAAATTACGCTCAGGAGTCAAATTTCCGACATTTCAGACATTTTGAAAACTGCAGGGGGGTTTGGGCAAAATATGACCCATCGCCGTTTTCAGTAATTGGCATATTTTGCGTATAAAAAGTCGTAATTTGAAACTGAAAATAGGTGCAGAGAGTCAGAATTGGGATAAAAAATCACACTCAGGAGTCAAATTTCCGACATTTCAGACATTTTGAAAACTGCAGGGGGGTTTGGGCAAAATATGTTGCATCGCTGTTTTCAGTAATTGGCATATTTTCGGTATAGAAAGTCGTAATTTGAAACTGAAAATAGGTGCAGAGAGTCAGAATTCGGATAAAAAATCACGCTCAGGAGTCAAATTTCCGACATTTCGAAAACTGCAGGGGGTTTGGGCAAAATATGACCCATCGCCGTTTACAGTAATTGGCATATTTTCGGTATGAAACGTCGTAATTTGAAACGGAAAATAGGTGCAGGGAGTCAGAATTCGGCTCAAAAATCACGCTCAGGAGTCAAATTTCCGACATTTCAGACATTTTAAAAACTGCAGGGGGGTTTGGGCAATATATGACCCATCGTAGTTTTCAGTAATTGGCATATTTTCGGTATAAAAAGTCGTAATTTGAAACTGAAAATAGGTGCAGAGAGTCAGAATTCGGATAAAAAATCACGCTCAGGAGTCAAATTTCCGACATTTCAGACATTTCGAAAACTGCAGGGGGTTTGGGCAAAATATGACCCATCGCCGTTTACAGTAATTGGCATATTTTCGGTATGAAACGTCGTAATTTGAAACTGAAAATAGGTGCAGAGAGTCAGAATTCGGCTCAAAAATTACGCTCAGGAGTCAAATTTCCAGCATTTCAGACATTTTGAAAACTGCAGGGGGGTTTGGGCAAAATATGACCCATCGGCGTTTACAGTAATTGGCATATTTTCGGTATGAAACTTCGTAATTTGAAACTGAAAATAGATGCAGAGAGTCAGAATTCGGTTCAAAAATACGCTCAGTAGTCAAATTTCCGACATTTCAGACATTTTAAAAACTGCAGGGGGGTTTGGGCAAAATATGACCCATCGTAGTTTTCAGTAATTGGCATATTTTCGGTATAAAAAGTCGTAATTTGAAACTGAAAATAGGTGCAGAGAGTCAGAATTCGGCTAAAAAATCATGCTCATGAGTCAAATTTCCGACATTTCAGACATTTTGAAAACTGCAAGGGGGTTTGGCCAAATTATGACCCATCGCTGTTTTCAGTAATTGGCATATTTTCGGTATAGAAAGTCGTAATTTGAAACTGAAAATAGGTGCAGAGAGTCAGAATTCAGATAAAAAATCACGCTCAGGAGTCAAATTTCCGACATTTCAGACATTTCGAAAACTGCAGGGGGTTTGGGCAAAATATGACCCATCGCCGTTTACTGTAATTGGCATATTTTCGGTATGAAACGTCGTAATTTGAAACTGAAAATAGGTGCAGAGAGTCAGAATTCGGCTCAAAAATCACGCTCAGGAGTCAAATTTCCGACATTTCGGACATTTTAAAAACTGCAGGGGGGTTTGGGCAAAATATGACCTATCGTAGTTTTCAGTAATTGGCATATTTTCGGTATAAAAAGACGTAATTTGAAACTGAAAATAGGTGCAGAGAGTCAGAATTCGGCTCAAAAATTACGCTCAGGAGTCAAATTTCCAGCATTTCAGACATTTTGAAAACTGCAGGGTTGTTTGGGCAAAATATGACCCATCGCCGTTTTCAGTAATTGGCATATTTTTGGTATGAAAAGTCGTAATTTGAAACTGAAAATAGGTGCAGAGAGTCAGAATTCGGCTCAAAAATCACGCTCAGGAGTCAAATTTCCGACATTTCAGACATTTTGAAAACTGCAGGGGGGTTTGTGCAAAATATGACCCATCGCCGTTTTAAGTAATTGGTATTTTGGGTATAAAAAGTCGTAATTTGAAACTGAAAATAGGTGCAGAGAGTCAGAATTCGGATAAAAAATCACGCTCAGGAGTCAAATTTCCGACATTTCAGACATTTTGAAAACTGCAGGGGGGTTTGGGCAAAATATGTTCCATCGCTGTTTTCAGTAATTGGCATATTTTCGGTATAGAAAGTCGTAATTTGAAACTGAAAATAGGTGCAGAGAGTCAGAATTCGAAAAAAAATCACGCTCAGGAGTCAAATTTCCGACATTTAAGACATTTTTAAAACTGCAAGGGGGTTTGGCCAAAATATGACCCATCGCTGTGTTCAGTAATTGGCATATTTTCGGTATGAAAATTCGTAATTTGAAACTGAAAATAGGTGCATTTTGTCAGCATTCGGCTCAAAAATTACGCTCAGGAGTCAAATTTCCGACATTTCAGACATTTTGAAAACTGCAGGGGGGTTTGGGCAAAATATGACCCATCGCCGTTTTCAGTAATTGGCATATTTTGCGTATAAAAAGTCGTAATTTGAAACTGAAAATAGGTGCAGAGAGTCAGAATTGGGATAAAAAATCACACTCAGGAGTCAAATTTCCGACATTTCAGACATTTTGAAAACTGCAGGGGGGTTTGGGCAAAATATGTTGCATCGCTGTTTTCAGTAATTGGCATATTTTCGGTATAGAAAGTCGTAATTTGAAACTGAAAATAGGTGCAGAGAGTCAGAATTCGGATAAAAAATCACGCTCAGGAGTCAAATTTCCGACATTTCGAAAACTGCAGGGGGTTTGGGCAAAATATGACCCATCGCCGTTTACAGTAATTGGCATATTTTCGGTATGAAACGTCGTAATTTGAAACGGAAAATAGGTGCAGGGAGTCAGAATTCGGCTCAAAAATCACGCTCAGGAGTCAAATTTCCGACATTTCAGACATTTTAAAAACTGCAGGGGGGTTTGGGCAATATATGACCCATCGTAGTTTTCAGTAATTGGCATATTTTCGGTATAAAAAGTCGTAATTTGAAACTGAAAATAGGTGCAGAGAGTCAGAATTCGGATAAAAAATCACGCTCAGGAGTCAAATTTCCGACATTTCAGACATTTCGAAAACTGCAGGGGGTTTGGGCAAAATATGACCCATCGCCGTTTACAGTAATTGGCATATTTTCGGTATGAAACGTCGTAATTTGAAACTGAAAATAGGTGCAGAGAGTCAGAATTCGGCTCAAAAATTACGCTCAGGAGTCAAATTTCCAGCATTTCAGACATTTTGAAAACTGCAGGGGGGTTTGGGCAAAATATGACCCATCGGCGTTTACAGTAATTGGCATATTTTCGGTATGAAACTTCGTAATTTGAAACTGAAAATAGATGCAGAGAGTCAGAATTCGGTTCAAAAATACGCTCAGTAGTCAAATTTCCGACATTTCAGACATTTTAAAAACTGCAGGGGGGTTTGGGCAAAATATGACCCATCGTAGTTTTCAGTAATTGGCATATTTTCGGTATAAAAAGTCGTAATTTGAAACTGAAAATAGGTGCAGAGAGTCAGAATTCGGCTAAAAAATCACGCTCATGAGTCAAATTTCCGACATTTCAGACATTTTGAAAACTGCAAGGGGGTTTGGCCAAATTATGACCCATCGCTGTTTTCAGTAATTGGCATATTTTCGGTATAGAAAGTCGTAATTTGAAACTGAAAATAGGTGCAGAGAGTCAGAATTCAGATAAAAAATCACGCTCAGGAGTCAAATTTCCGACATTTCAGACATTTCGAAAACTGCAGGGGGTTTGGGCAAAATATGACCCATCGCCGTTTACTGTAATTGGCATATTTTCGGTATGAAACGTCGTAATTTGAAACTGAAAATAGGTGCAGAGAGTCAGAATTCGGCTCAAAAATCACGCTCAGGAGTCAAATTTCCGACATTTCGGACATTTTAAAAACTGCAGGGGGGTTTGGGCAAAATATGACCCATCGTAGTTTTCAGTAATTGGCATATTTTCGGTATAAAAAGACGTAATTTGAAACTGAAAATAGGTGCAGAGAGTCAGAATTCGGCTCAAAAATTACGCTCAGGAGTCAAATTTCCAGCATTTCAGACATTTTGAAAACTGCAGGGTTGTTTGGGCAAAATATGACCCATCGCCGTTTTCAGTAATTGGCATATTTTTGGTATGAAAAGTCGTAATTTGAAACTGAAAATAGGTGCAGAGAGTCAGAATTCGGCTCAAAAATCACGCTCAGGAGTCAAATTTCCGACATTTCAGACATTTTGAAAACTGCAGGGGGGTTTGTGCAAAATATGACAAATCGTCGTTTTAAGTAATTGGTATTTTGGGTATAAAAAGTCGTAATTTGAAACTGAAAATAGGTGCAGAGAGTCAGAATTCGGATAAAAAATCACGCTCAGGAGTCAAATTTCCGACATTTCAGACATTTTGAAAACTGCAGGGGGGTTTGGGCAAAATATGACCCATCGCCGTGTTCAGTAATTGGCATATTTTCGGTATGAAAATTCGTAATTTGAAACTGAAAATAGGTGCATTTTGTCAGCATTCGGCTCAAAAATTACGCTCAGTGGTCAAATTTCCGACATTTCAGACATTTTGAAAACTGCAGGGGGGTTTGGGCAAAATATGACCCATCGCCGTTTTCAGTAATTGGCATATTTTGCGTATAAAAAGTCGTAATTTGAAACTGAAAATAGGTGCAGAGAGTCAGAATTGGGATAAAAAATCACGCTCAGGAGTCAAATTTCCGACATTTCAGACATTTTGAAAACTGCAGGGGGGTTTGGGCAAAATATGTTCCATCGCTGTTTTCAGTAATTGGCATATTTTCGGTATAGAAAGTCGTAATTTGAAACTGAAAATAGGTGCAGAGAGTCAGAATTCGGATAAAAAATCACGCTCAGGAGTCAAATTTCCGACATTTCGAAAACTGCAGGGGGTTTGGGCAAAATATGACCCATCGCCGTTTACAGTAATTGGCATATTTTCGGTATGAAACGTCGTAATTTGAAACGGAAAATAGGTGCAGAGAGTCAGAATTCGGCTCAAAAATCACGCTCAGGAGTCAAATTTCCGACATTTCAGACATTTTAAAAACTGCAGGGGGGGTTTGGACAAAATATGACTCATCGTAGTTTTCAGTAATTGGCATATTTTCGGTATAAAAAGTCGTAATTTGAAACTGAAAATAGGTGCAGAGAGTCAGAATTCGGCTCAAAAATTACGCTCAGGAGTCAAATTTCCAGCATTTCAGACATTTTGAAAACTGCAGGGTTGTTTGGGCAAAATATGACCCATCGCCGTTTTCAGTAATTGGCATATTTTCGGTATGAAACGTCGTAATTTGAAACTGAAAATAGGTGCAGAGAGTCAGAATTCGGATAAAAAATCACGCTCAGGAGTCAAATTTCCGACATTTCAGACATTTGGAAAACTGCAGGGGGGTTTGGGCAAAATATGACCCATCGCCGCGTACAGTAATTGGCATATTTTCGGTATGAAACGTCGTAATTTGAAACTGAAAATAGGTGCAGAGAGTCAGAATTCGGCTAAAAAATCACGCTCATGAGTCAAATTTCCGACATTTCAGACATTTTGAAACCTGCAAGGGGGTTTGGCCAAAATATGACCCATCGCTGTTTTCAGTAATTGGCATATTTTCGGTATAGAAAGTCGTAATTTGAAACTGAAAATAGGTGCAGAGAGTCAGAATTCAGATAAAAAATCACGCTCAGGAGTCAAATTTCCGACATTTCAGACATTTCGAAAACTGCAGGGGGTTTGGGCAAAATATGACCCATCGCCGTTTACAGTAATTGGCATATTATCGGTATGAAACGTCGTAATGTGAAACTGAAAATAGGTGCAGAGAGTCAGAATTCGGCTCAAAAATCACGCTCAGGAGTCAAATTTCCGACATTTCGGACATTTTAAAAACTGCAGGGGGGTTTGGGCAAAATATGACCCATCGTAGTTTTCAGTAATTGGCATATTTTCGGTATGAAAAGACGTAATTTGAAACTGAAAATAGGTGCAGAGAGTCAGAATTCGGCTCAAAAATTACGCTCAGGAGTCAAATTTCCAGCATTTCAGACATTTTGAAAACTGCAGGGTTGTTTGGGCAAAATATGACCCATCGCCGTTTTCAGTAATTGGCATATTTTTGGTATAAAAAGTCGTAATTTGAACTGAAAATAGATGCAGAGAGTCAGAATTCGGCTCAAAAATCACGCTCAGGAGTCACATTTCCGACATTTCAGACATTTTGAAAACTGCAGGGGGGTTTGGGCAAAATATGACCCATCGCCGTTTTCAGTAATTGGTATTTTGGGTATAAAAAGTCGTAATTTGAAACTGAAAATAGGTGCAGAGAGTCAGAATTCGGATAAAAAATCACGCTCAGGAGTCAAATTTCCGACATTTCAGACATTTTGAAAACTGCAGGGGGGTTTGGGCAAAATATGACCCATCGCCGTGTTCAGTAATTGGCATATTTTCGGTATGAAAATTCGTAATTTGAAACTGAAAATAGGTGCATTTTGTCAGCATTCGGCTCAAAAATTACGCTCAGGGGTCAAATTTCCGACATTTCAGACATTTTGAAAACTGCAGGGGGGTTTCGGCAAAATATGACCCATCGCCGTTTTCAGTAATTGGCATATTTTGCGTATAAAAAGTCGTAATTTGAAACTGAAAATAGGTGCAGAGAGTCAGAATTGGGATAAAAAATCACGCTCAGGAGTCAAATTTCCGACATTTCAGACATTTTGAAAACTGCAGGGGGGTTTGGGCAAAATATGTTCCATCGCTGTTTTCAGTAATTGGCATATTTTCGGTATAGAAAGTCGTAATTTGAAACTGAAAATAGGTGCAGAGAGTCAGAATTCGAAAAAAAATCACGCTCAGGAGTCAAATTTCCGACATTTAAGACATTTTTAAAACTGCAAGGGGGTTTGGCCAAAATATGACCCATCGCTGTGTTCAGTAATTGGCATATTTTCGGTATGAAAATTCGTAATTTGAAACTGAAAATAGGTGCATTTTGTCAGCATTCGGCTCAAAAATTACGCTCAGGAGTCAAATTTCCGACATTTCAGACATTTTGAAAACTGCAGGGGGGTTTGGGCAAAATATGACCCATCGCCGTTTTCAGTAATTGGCATATTTTGCGTATAAAAAGTCGTAATTTGAAACTGAAAATAGGTGCAGAGAGTCAGAATTGGGATAAAAAATCACACTCAGGAGTCAAATTTCCGACATTTCAGACATTTTGAAAACTGCAGGGGGGTTTGGGCAAAATATGTTGCATCGCTGTTTTCAGTAATTGGCATATTTTCGGTATAGAAAGTCGTAATTTGAAACTGAAAATAGGTGCAGAGAGTCAGAATTCGGATAAAAAATCACGCTCAGGAGTCAAATTTCCGACATTTCGAAAACTGCAGGGGGTTTGGGCAAAATATGACCCATCGCCGTTTACAGTAATTGGCATATTTTCGGTATGAAACGTCGTAATTTGAAACGGAAAATAGGTGCAGGGAGTCAGAATTCGGCTCAAAAATCACGCTCAGGAGTCAAATTTCCGACATTTCAGACATTTTAAAAACTGCAGGGGGGTTTGGGCAATATATGACCCATCGTAGTTTTCAGTAATTGGCATATTTTCGGTATAAAAAGTCGTAATTTGAAACTGAAAATAGGTGCAGAGAGTCAGAATTCGGATAAAAAATCACGCTCAGGAGTCAAATTTCCGACATTTCAGACATTTCGAAAACTGCAGGGGGTTTGGGCAAAATATGACCCATCGCCGTTTACAGTAATTGGCATATTTTCGGTATGAAACGTCGTAATTTGAAACTGAAAATAGGTGCAGAGAGTCAGAATTCGGCTCAAAAATTACGCTCAGGAGTCAAATTTCCAGCATTTCAGACATTTTGAAAACTGCAGGGGGGTTTGGGCAAAATATGACCCATCGGCGTTTACAGTAATTGGCATATTTTCGGTATGAAACTTCGTAATTTGAAACTGAAAATAGATGCAGAGAGTCAGAATTCGGTTCAAAAATACGCTCAGTAGTCAAATTTCCGACATTTCAGACATTTTAAAAACTGCAGGGGGGTTTGGGCAAAATATGACCCATCGTAGTTTTCAGTAATTGGCATATTTTCGGTATAAAAAGTCGTAATTTGAAACTGAAAATAGGTGCAGAGAGTCAGAATTCGGCTAAAAAATCATGCTCATGAGTCAAATTTCCGACATTTCAGACATTTTGAAAACTGCAAGGGGGTTTGGCCAAATTATGACTCATCGCTGTTTTCAGTAATTGGCATATTTTCGGTATAGAAAGTCGTAATTTGAAACTGAAAATAGGTGCAGAGAGTCAGAATTCAGATAAAAAATCACGCTCAGGAGTCAAATTTCCGACATTTCAGACATTTCGAAAACTGCAGGGGGTTTGGGCAAAATATGACCCATCGCCGTTTACTGTAATTGGCATATTTTCGGTATGAAACGTCGTAATTTGAAACTGAAAATAGGTGCAGAGAGTCAGAATTCGGCTCAAAAATCACGCTCAGGAGTCAAATTTCCGACATTTCGGACATTTTAAAAACTGCAGGGGGGTTTGGGCAAAATATGACCTATCGTAGTTTTCAGTAATTGGCATATTTTCGGTATAAAAAGACGTAATTTGAAACTGAAAATAGGTGCAGAGAGTCAGAATTCGGCTCAAAAATTACGCTCAGGAGTCAAATTTCCAGCATTTCAGACATTTTGAAAACTGCAGGGTTGTTTGGGCAAAATATGACCCATCGCCGTTTTCAGTAATTGGCATATTTTTGGTATGAAAAGTCGTAATTTGAAACTGAAAATAGGTGCAGAGAGTCAGAATTCGGCTCAAAAATCACGCTCAGGAGTCAAATTTCCGACATTTCAGACATTTTGAAAACTGCAGGGGGGTTTGTGCAAAATATGACCCATCGCCGTTTTAAGTAATTGGTATTTTGGGTATAAAAAGTCGTAATTTGAAACTGAAAATAGGTGCAGAGAGTCAGAATTCGGATAAAAAATCACGCTCAGGAGTCAAATTTCCGACATTTCAGACATTTTGAAAACTGCAGGGGGGTTTGGGCAAAATATGTTCCATCGCTGTTTTCAGTAATTGGCATATTTTCGGTATAGAAAGTCGTAATTTGAAACTGAAAATAGGTGCAGAGAGTCAGAATTCGAAAAAAAATCACGCTCAGGAGTCAAATTTCCGACATTTAAGACATTTTTAAAACTGCAAGGGGGTTTGGCCAAAATATGACCCATCGCTGTGTTCAGTAATTGGCATATTTTCGGTATGAAAATTCGTAATTTGAAACTGAAAATAGGTGCATTTTGTCAGCATTCGGCTCAAAAATTACGCTCAGGAGTCAAATTTCCGACATTTCAGACATTTTGAAAACTGCAGGGGGGTTTGGGCAAAATATGACCCATCGCCGTTTTCAGTAATTGGCATATTTTGCGTATAAAAAGTCGTAATTTGAAACTGAAAATAGGTGCAGAGAGTCAGAATTGGGATAAAAAATCACACTCAGGAGTCAAATTTCCGACATTTCAGACATTTTGAAAACTGCAGGGGGGTTTGGGCAAAATATGTTGCATCGCTGTTTTCAGTAATTGGCATATTTTCGGTATAGAAAGTCGTAATTTGAAACTGAAAATAGGTGCAGAGAGTCAGAATTCGGATAAAAAATCACGCTCAGGAGTCAAATTTCCGACATTTCGAAAACTGCAGGGGGTTTGGGCAAAATATGACCCATCGCCGTTTACAGTAATTGGCATATTTTCGGTATGAAACGTCGTAATTTGAAACGGAAAATAGGTGCAGGGAGTCAGAATTCGGCTCAAAAATCACGCTCAGGAGTCAAATTTCCGACATTTCAGACATTTTAAAAACTGCAGGGGGGTTTGGGCAATATATGACCCATCGTAGTTTTCAGTAATTGGCATATTTTCGGTATAAAAAGTCGTAATTTGAAACTGAAAATAGGTGCAGAGAGTCAGAATTCGGATAAAAAATCACGCTCAGGAGTCAAATTTCCGACATTTCAGACATTTCGAAAACTGCAGGGGGTTTGGGCAAAATATGACCCATCGCCGTTTACAGTAATTGGCATATTTTCGGTATGAAACGTCGTAATTTGAAACTGAAAATAGGTGCAGAGAGTCAGAATTCGGCTCAAAAATTACGCTCAGGAGTCAAATTTCCAGCATTTCAGACATTTTGAAAACTGCAGGGGGGTTTGGGCAAAATATGACCCATCGGCGTTTACAGTAATTGGCATATTTTCGGTATGAAACTTCGTAATTTGAAACTGAAAATAGATGCAGAGAGTCAGAATTCGGTTCAAAAATACGCTCAGTAGTCAAATTTCCGACATTTCAGACATTTTAAAAACTGCAGGGGGGTTTGGGCAAAATATGACCCATCGTAGTTTTCAGTAATTGGCATATTTTCGGTATAAAAAGTCGTAATTTGAAACTGAAAATAGGTGCAGAGAGTCAGAATTCGGCTAAAAAATCACGCTCATGAGTCAAATTTCCGACATTTCAGACATTTTGAAAACTGCAAGGGGGTTTGGCCAAATTATGACCCATCGCTGTTTTCAGTAATTGGCATATTTTCGGTATAGAAAGTCGTAATTTGAAACTGAAAATAGGTGCAGAGAGTCAGAATTCAGATAAAAAATCACGCTCAGGAGTCAAATTTCCGACATTTCAGACATTTCGAAAACTGCAGGGGGTTTGGGCAAAATATGACCCATCGCCGTTTACTGTAATTGGCATATTTTCGGTATGAAACGTCGTAATTTGAAACTGAAAATAGGTGCAGAGAGTCAGAATTCGGCTCAAAAATCACGCTCAGGAGTCAAATTTCCGACATTTCGGACATTTTAAAAACTGCAGGGGGGTTTGGGCAAAATATGACCCATCGTAGTTTTCAGTAATTGGCATATTTTCGGTATAAAAAGACGTAATTTGAAACTGAAAATAGGTGCAGAGAGTCAGAATTCGGCTCAAAAATTACGCTCAGGAGTCAAATTTCCAGCATTTCAGACATTTTGAAAACTGCAGGGTTGTTTGGGCAAAATATGACCCATCGCCGTTTTCAGTAATTGGCATATTTTTGGTATGAAAAGTCGTAATTTGAAACTGAAAATAGGTGCAGAGAGTCAGAATTCGGCTCAAAAATCACGCTCAGGAGTCAAATTTCCGACATTTCAGACATTTTGAAAACTGCAGGGGGGTTTGTGCAAAATATGACAAATCGTCGTTTTAAGTAATTGGTATTTTGGGTATAAAAAGTCGTAATTTGAAACTGAAAATAGGTGCAGAGAGTCAGAATTCGGATAAAAAATCACGCTCAGGAGTCAAATTTCCGACATTTCAGACATTTTGAAAACTGCAGGGGGGTTTGGGCAAAATATGACCCATCGCCGTGTTCAGTAATTGGCATATTTTCGGTATGAAAATTCGTCATTTGAAACTGAAAATAGGTGCATTTTGTCAGCATTCGGCTCAAAAATTACGCTCAGGGGTCAAATTTCCGACATTTCAGACATTTTGAAAACTGCAGGGGGGTTTGGGCAAAATATGTTGGATCGCTGTTTTCAGTAATTGGCATATTTTCGGTATAGAAAGTCGTAATTTGAAACTGAAAATAGGTGCAGACAGTCAGAATTCGGATACAAAATCACGCTCAGGAGTCAAATTTCCGACATTTCGAAAACTGCAGGGGGTTTGGGCAAAATATGACCCATCGCCGTTTACAGTAATTGGCATATTTTCGGTATGAAACGTCGTATTTTGAAACGGAAAATAGGTGCAGGGAGTCAGGATTCGGCTCAAAAATCACGCTCAGGAGTCAAATTTCCGACATTTCAGACATTTTAAAAACTGCAGGGGGGGGGGGTTTGGGCAAAATATGACCCATCGTAGTTTTCAGTAATTGGCATATTTTCGGTATAAAAAGTCGTAATTTGAAACTGAAAATAGGTGCAGAGAGTCAGAATTCGGATAAAAAATCACGCTCAGGAGTCAATTTTCCGACATTTCAGACATTTCGAAAACTGCAGGGGATTTGGGCAAAATATGACCCATCGCCGTTTACAGTAATTGGCATATTTTCGGTATGAAACGTCGTAATTTGAAACTGAAAATAGGTGCAGAGAGTCAGAATTCGGTTCAAAAATTACGCTCAGGAGTCAAATTTCCAGCATTTCAGACATTTTGAAAACTGCAGGGGGGTTTGGGCAAAATATGACCCATCGGCGTTTACAGTAATTGGCACATTTTCGGTATGAAACTTCGTAATTTGAAACTGAAAATAGATGCAGAGAGTCAGAATTCGGTTCAAAAATCACGCTCAGTAGTCAAATTTCCGACATTTCAGACATTTTAAAAACTGCAGGGGGGTTTGGGCAAAATATGACCCATCGTAGTTTTCAGTAATTGGCATATTTTCGGTATAAAAAGTCGTAATTTGAAACTGAAAATAGGTGCAGCGAGTCAGAATTGGGATAAAAAATCACGCTCAGGAGTCAAATTTCCGACATTTCAGACATTTTGAAAACTGCAGGGGGGTTTGGGCAAAATATGTTCCATCGCTGTTTTCAGTAATTGGCATATTTTCGGTATAGAAAGTCGTAATTTGAAACTGAAAATAGGTGCAGAGAGTCAGAATTCGGATACAAAATCACGCTCAGGAGTCAAATTTCCGACATTTCGAAAACTGCAGGGGGTTTGGGCAAAATATGACCCATCGCCGTTTACAGTAATTGGCATATTTTCGGTATGAAACGTCGTAATTTGAAACGGAAAATAGGTGCAGGGAGTCAGAATTCGGCTCAAAAATCACGCTCAGGAGTCAAATTTCCGACATTTCAGACATTTTAAAAACTGCAGGGGGGTTTGGGCAAAATATGACCCATCGTAGTTTTCAGTAATTGGCATATTTTCGGTATAAAAAGTCGTAATTTGAAACTGAAAATAGGTGCAGAGAGTCAGAATTCGGATAAAAAATCACGCTCAGGAGTCAAATTTCCGACATTTCAGACATTTCGAAAACTGCAGGGGGTTTGGGCAAAATATGACCCATCGCCGTTTACAGTAATTGGCATATTTTCGGTATGAAACGTCGTAATTTGAAACTGAAAATAGGTGCAGAGAGTCAGAATTCGGCTCAAAAAGTACGCTCAGGAGTCAAATTTCCAGCATTTCAGACATTTTGAAAACTGCAGGGGGGTTTGGGCAAAATATGACCCATCGGCGTTTACAGTAATTGGCATGTTTTCGGTATGAAACTTCGTAATTTGAAACTGAAAATAGATGCAGAGAGTCAGAATTCGGTTCAAAAATCACGCTCAGTAGTCAAATTTCCGACATTTCAGACATTTTAAAAACTGCAGGGGGGTTTGGGCAAAATATGACCCATCGGCGTTTTCAGTAATTGGCATATTTTCGGTATAAAAAGTCGTAATTTGAAACTGAAAATAGGTGCAGAGAGTCAGAATTCGGATAAAAAATCATGCTCAGGAGTCAAATTTCCGACATTTCAGACATTTGGAAAACTGCAGGGGGGTTTGGGCAAAATATGACCCATCGCCGCGTACAGTAATTGGCATATTTTCGGTATGAAACTTCGTAATTTGAAACTGAAAATAGGTGCAGAGAGTCAGAATTCGGCTAAAAAATCACGCTCATGAGTCAAATTTCCGACATTTCAGACATTTTGAAAACTGCAAGGGGGTTTGGCCAAAATATGACCCATCGCTGTTTTCAGTAATTGGCATATTTTCGGTATAGAAAGTCGTAATTTGAAACTGAAAATAGGTGCAGAGAGTCAGAATTCAGATAAAAAATCACGCTCAGGAGTCAAATTTCCGACATTTCAGACATTTCGAAAACTGCAGGGGGTTTGGGCAAAATATGACCCATCGCCGTTTACTGTAATTGGCATATTTTCGGTATGAAACGTCGTAATTTGAAACTGAAAATAGGTGCAGAGAGTCAGAATTCGGCTCAAAAATCACGCTCAGGAGTCAAATTTCCGACATTTCGGACATTTTAAAAACTGCAGGGGGGTTTGGGCAAAATATGACCCATCGTAGTTTTCAGTAATTGGCATATTTTCGGTATGAAAAGACGTAATTTGAAACTGAAAATAGGTGCAGAGAGTCAGAATTCGGCTCAAAAATTACGCTCAGGAGTCAAATTTCCAGCATTTCAGACATTTTGAAAACTGCAGGGTTGTTTGGGCAAAATATGACCCATCGCCGTTTTCAGTAATTGGCATATTTTTGGTATGAAAAGTCGTAATTTGAAACTGAAAATAGGTGCAGAGAGTCAGAATTCGGCTCAAAAATCACGCTCAGGAGTCAAATTTCCGACATTTCAGACATTTTGAAAACTGCAGGGGGGTTTGGGCAAAATATGACCCATCGCCGTATTCAGTAATTGGTATTTTGGGTATAAAAAGTCGTAATTTGAAACTGAAAATAGGTGCAGAGAGTCAGAATTCGGATAAAAAATCACGCTCAGGAGTCAAATTTCCGACATTTCAGACATTTTGAAAACTGCAGGGGGGTTTGGGCAAAATATGACCCATCGCCGTGTTCAGTAATTGGCATATTTTCGGTATGAAAATTCGTAATTTGAAACTGAAAATAGGTGCATTTTGTCAGCATTCGGCTCAAAAATTACGCTCAGGGGTCAAATTTCCGACATTTCAGACATTTTGAAAACTGCAGGGGGGTTTGGGCAAAATATGACTCATCGCCGTTTTCAGTAATTGGCATATTTTGCGTATAAAAAGTCGTAATTTGAAACTGAAAATAGGTGCAGAGAGTCAGAATTGGGATACAAAAATCACGCTCAGGAGTCAAATTTCCGACATTTCAGACATTTTGAAAACTGCAGGGGGGTTTGGGCAAAATATGTTCCATCGCTGTTTTCAGTAATTGGCATATTTTCGGTATAGAAAGTCGTAATTTGAAACTGAAAATAGGTGCAGAGAGTCAGAATTCGGATAAAAAATCACGTTCAGGAGTCAAATTTCCGACATTTCGAAAACTGCAGGGGGTTTGGGCAAAATATGACCCATCGCCGTTTACAGTAATTGGCATATTTTCGGTATGAAACGTCGTAATTTGAAACGGAAAAGAGGTGCATTTTGTCAGCATTCGGCTCAAAAATCACGCTCAGGAGTCAAATTTCCGACATTTCAGACATTTTAAAAACTGCAGGGGGGGTTTGGACAAAATATGACTCATCGTAGTTTTCAGTAATTGGCATATTTTCGGTATAAAAAGTCGTAATTTGAAACTGAAAATAGGTGCAGAGAGTCAGAATTCGGATAACAAATCACGCTCAGGAGTCAAATTTCCGACATTTCAGACATTTTGAAAACTGCAGGGGGGTTTGGGCAAAATATGACCCATCGCCGCGTACAGTAATTGGCATATTTTCGGTATGAAACGTCGTAATTTGAAACTGAAAATAGGTGCAGAGAGTCAGAATTCGGCTAAAAAATCACGCTCAGGAGTCAAATTTCCGACATTTAAGACATTTTTAAAACTGCAAGGGGGTTTGGCCAAAATATGACCCATCGCTGTTTTCAGTAATTGGCATATTTTCGGTATGAAACTTCGTAATTTGAAACTGAAAATAGGTGCAGAGAGTCAGAATTCGGCTCAAAAATCACGCCCAGGAGTCAAATTTCCGACATTTCAGACATTTTGAAAACTGCAGGGGGGTTTGGGCAAAATATGACCCATCGCCGTTTTCAGTAATTGGCATATTTTGCGTATAAAAAGTCGTAATTTGAAACTGAAAATAGGTGCAGAGAGTCAGAATTGGGTTAAAAAATCACGCTCAGGAGTCAAATTTCCGACATTTCAGACATTTTGAAAACTGCAGGGGGTTTGGGCAAAATATGTTGCATCGCTGTTTTCAGTAATTGGCATATTTTCGGTATAGAAAGTCGTAATTTGAAACTGAAAATAGGTGCAGAGAGTCAGAATTCGGATAAAAAATCACGCTCAGGAGTCAAATTTCCGACATTTCGAAAACTGCAGGGGGTTTGGGCAAAATATGACCCATCGCCGTTTAGAGTAATTGGCATATTTTCGGTATGAAACGTCGTAATTTGAAACGGAAAATAGGTGCAGGGAGTCAGAATTCGGCTCAAAAATCACGCTGGAGTCAAATTTCCGACATTTCAGACATTTTAAAAACTGCAGGGGGTTTGGGCAAAATATGACCCATCGTAGTTTTCAGTAATTGGCATATTTTCGGTATAAAAAGTCGTAATTTGAAACTGAAAATAGGTGCAGAGAGTCAGAATTCGGATAAAAAATCACGCTCAGGAGTCAAATTTCCGACATTTCAGACATTTCGAAAACTGCAGGGGGTTTGGGCAAAATATGACCCATCGCCGTTTACAGTAATTGGCATATTTTCGGTATGAAACGTCGTAATTTGAAACTGAAAATAGGTGCAGAGAGTCAGAATTCGGCTCAAAAATTACGCTCAGGAGTCAAATTTCCAGCATTTCAGACATTTTGAAAACTGCAGGGGGGTTTGGGCAAAATATGACCCATCGGCGTTAACAGTAATTGGCATATTTTCGGTATGAAACTTCGTAATTTGAAACTGAAAATAGATGCAGAGAGTCAGAATTCGGTTAAAAAATCACGCTCAGTAGTCAAATTTCCGACATTTCCGACATTTTAAAAACTGCAGGGGGGGTTTGGGCAAAATATGACCCATCGTAGTTTTCAGTAATTGGCATATTTTCGGTATAAAAAGTCGTAATTTGAAACTGAAAATAGGTGCAGAGAGTCAGAATTCGGATAAAAAATCACGCTCAGGAGTCAAATTTCCGACATTTCAGACATTTGGAAAACTGCAGGGGGGTTTTGGCAAAATATGACCCATCGCCGCGTACAGTAATTGGCATATTTTCGGTATGAAACGTCGTAATTTGAAACTGAAAATAGGTGCAGAGAGTCAGAATTCGGCTAAAAAATCACGCTCATGAGTCAAATTTCCGACATTTCAGACATTTTGAAAACTGCAAGGGGGTTTGGCCAAAATATGACCCATCGCTGTTTTCAGTAATTGGCATATTTTCGGTATAGAAATTCGTAATTTGAAACTGAAAATAGGTGCAGAGAGTCAGAATTCGGCTCAAAAATTACGCTCAGGAGTCAAATTTCCGACATTTGGGACATTTTAAAAACTGCAGGGGGGTTTGGGCAAAATATGACCCATCGTAGTTTTCAGTAATTGGCATATTTTCGGTATGAAAAGACGTAATTTGAAACTGAAAATAGGTGCAGAGAGTCAGAATTCGGCTCAAAAATTACGCTCAGGAGTCAAATTTCCAGCATTTCAGACATTTTGAAAACTGCAGGCTTGTTTGGGCAAAATATGACCCATCGCCGTTTTCAGTAATTGGCATATTTTTGGTATGAAAAGTCGTAATTTGAAACTGAAAATAGGTGCAGAGAGTCAGAATTCGGCTCAAAAATCACGCTCAGGAGTCAAATTTCCGACATTTCAGACATTTTGAAAATTGCAGGGGGGTTTGGGCAAAATATGACCCATCGCCGTTTTCAGTAATTGGTATTTTGGGTATAAAAAGTCGTAATTTGAAACTGAAAATAGGTGCAGAGAGTCAGAATTCGGCTCAAAAATTACGCTCAGGAGTCAAATTTCCAGCATTTCAGACATTTTGAAAACTGCAGGGTTGTTTGGGCAAAATATGACCCATCGCCGTTTTCAGTAATTGGCATATTTTTGGTATGAAAAGTCGTAATTTGAAACTGAAAATAGGTGCAGAGAGTCAGAATTCGGCTCAAAAATCACGCTCAGGAGTCAAATTTCCGACATTTCAGACATTTTGAAAACTGCAGGGGGGTTTGGGCAAAATATGACCCATCGCCGTTTTCAGTAATTGGCATATTTTGGGTATGAAAAGTCGTAATTTGAAACTGAAAATAGGTGCAGAGAGTCAGAATTCGGCTCAAAAATCACGCTCAGGAGTTAAATTTCCGACATTTCACACATTTTGAAAACTGCAGGGGGGTTTGGGCAAAATATGACCCATCGCCGTGTTCAGTAATTGGCATATTTTCGGTATGAAAATTCGTAATTTGAAACTGAAAATAGGTGCATTTTGTCAGAATTCGGCTCAAAAATTACGCTCAGGAGTCAAATTTCCGACATTTCGGACATTTTGAAAACTGCAGGGGGGTTTGGGCAAAATATGACCCATCGCCGTTTTCAGTAATTGGCATATTTTCGGTATAAAAAGTCGTAATTTGAAACTGAAAATAGGTGCAAAGAGTCAGAATTGGGATAAAAAATCACGCTCAGGAGTCAAATTTCCGACATTTCAGACATTTTGAAAACTGCAGGGGGGTTTGGGCAAAATATGTTCCATCGCTGTTTTCAGTAATTGGCATATTTTCAGTATAGAAAGTCGTAATTTGAAACTGAAAATAGGTGCAGAGAGTCAGAATTCGGATAAAAAATCACGCTCAGGAGTCAAATTTCCGACATTTCGAAAACTGCAGGGGGTTTGGGCAAAATATGACCCATCGCCGTTTACAGTAATTGGCATATTTTCGGTATGAAACGTCGTAATTTGAAACTGAAAATAGGTGCAGAGAGTCAGAATTCGGCTCAAAAATCACACTCAGGAGTCAAATTTCAGACATTTCAGACATTTTAAAAACTGCAGGGGGGGTTTGGACAAAATATGACTCATCGTAGTTTTCAGTAATTGGCATATTTTCGGTATAAAAAGTCGTAATTTGAAACTGAAAATAGGTGCAGCGAGTCAGAATTCGCATAAAAAATCACGCTCAGGAGTCAAATTTCCGACATTTCAGACATTTTGAAAACTGCAGGGGGGTTTGGGCAAAATATGACCCATCGCCGCGTACAGTAATTGGCATATTTTCGGTATGAAACGTCGTAATTTGAAACTGAAAATAGGTGCAGAGAGTCAGAATTCGGCTAAAAAATCACGCTCAGGAGTCAAATTTCCGACATTTAAGACATTTTTAAAACTGCAAGGGGGTTTGGCCAAAATATGACCCATCGCTGTTTTCAGTAATTGGCATATTTTCGGTATGAAACGTCGTAATTTGAAACTGAAAATAGGTGCAGAGAGTCAGAATTCGGCTCAAAAATCACGCTCAGGAGTCAAATTTCCGACATTTCAGACATTTTGAAAACTGCAGGGGGGTTTGGGCAAAATATGACCCATCGCCGTTTTCAGTAATTGGCATATTTTGCGTATAAAAAGTCGTAATTTGAAACTGAAAATAGGTGCAGAAAGTCAGAATTGGGATAAAAAATCACGCTCAGGAGTCAAATTTCCGACATTTCAGACATTTTGAAAACTGCAGGGGGGTTTGGGCAAAATATGTTGCATCGCTGTTTTCGGTAATTGGCATATTTTCGGTATAGAAAGTCGTAATTTGAAACTGAAAATAGGTGCAGAGAGTCAGAATTCGGATAAAAAATCACGCTCAGGAGTCAAATTTCCGACATTTCGAAAACTGCAGGGGGTTTGGGCAAAATATGACCCATCGCCGTTTAGAGTATTTGGCATATTTTCGGTATGAAACGTCGTAATTTGAAACGGAAAATAGGTGCAGGGAGTCAGAATTCGGCTCAAAAATCACGCTGGAGTCAAATTTCCGACATTTCAAACATTTTAAAAACTGCAGGGGGGTTTGGGCAAAATATGACCAATCGTTGTTTTCAGTAATTGGCATATTTTCGGTATAAAAAGTCGTAATTTGAAACTGAAAATAGGTGCAGAGAGTCAGAATTCGGATAAAAAATCACGCTCAGGAGTCAAATTTCCGACATTTCAGACATTTCGAAAACTGCAGGGGGTTTGGGCAAAATATGACCCATCGCCGTTTACAGTAATTGGCATATTTTCGGTATGAAACGTCGTAATTTGAAACTGAAAATAGGTGCAGAGAGTCAGAATTCGGCTCAAAAATTACGCTCAGGAGTCAAATTTCCAGCATTTCAGACATTTTGAAAACTGCAGGGGGGTTTGGGCAAAATGTGACCCATCGGCGTTTACAGTAATTGGCATATTTTCGGTATGAAACTTCGTAATTTGAAACTGAAAATAGATGCAGAGAGTCAGCATTCGGTTAAAAAATCACGCTCAGTAGTCAAATTTCCGACATTTCAGACATTTTAAAAACTGCAGGGGGGTTTGGGCAAAATATGACCCATCGTAGTTTTCAGTAATTGGCATATTTTCGGTATAAAAAGTCGTAATTTGAAACTGAAAATAGGTGCAGAGAGTCAGAATTCGGATAAAAAATCACGCTCAGGAGTCAAATTTCCGACATTTCAGACATTTGGAAAACTGCAGGGGGTTTGGGCAAAATATGACCCATCGCCGCGTACAGTAATTGGCATATTTTCGGTATGAAACGTCGTAATTTGAAACTGAAAATAGGTGCAGAGAGTCAGAATTCGGCTAAAAAATCACGCTCATGAGTCAAATTTCCGACATTTCAGACATTTTGAAAACTGCAAGGGGGTTTGGCCAAAATATGACCCATCGCTGTTTTCAGTAATTGGCATATTTTCGGTATAGAAAGTCGTAATTTGAAACTGAAAATAATTGCAGAGAGTCAGAATTCGGCTCAAAAATTACGCTCAGGAGTCAAATTTCCGACATTTGGGACATTTTAAAAACTGCAGGGGGGTTTGTGCAAAATATGACCCATCGTAGTTTTCAGTAATTGGCATATTTTCGGTATGAAAAGACGTAATTTGAAACTGAAAATAGGTGCAGAGAGTCAGAATTCGGCTCAAAAATTACGCTCAGGAGTCAAATTTCCAGCATTTCAGACATTTTGAAAACTGCAGGGTTGTTTGGGCAAAATATGACCCATCGCCGTTTTCAGTAATTGGCATATTTTTGGTATGTAAAGTCGTAATTTGAAACTGAAAATAGGTGCAGAGAGTCAGAATTCGGCTCAAAAATCACGCTCAGGAGTCAAATTTCCGACATTTCAGACATTTTGAAAACTGCAGGGGGGTTTGGGCAAAATATGACCCATCGCCGTTTTCAGTAATTGGTATTTTGGGTATAAAAAGTCGTAATTTGAAACTGAAAATAGGTGCAGAGAGTCAGAATTCGGCTCAAAAATTACGCTCAGGAGTCAAATTTCCAGCATTTCAGACATTTTGAAAACTGCAGGGTTGTTTGGGCAAAATATGACCCATCGCCGTTTTCAGTAATTGGCAAATTTTTGGTATGAAAAGTCGTAATTTGAAACTGAAAATAGGTGCAGAGAGTCAGAATTCGGCTCAAAAATCACGCTCAGGAGTCAAATTTCCGACATTTCAGACATTTTGAAAACTGCAGGGGGGTTTGGGCAAAATATGACCCATCGCCGTTTTCAGTAATTGGCATATTTTGGGTATGAAAAGTCGTAATTTGAAACTGAAAATAGGTGCAGAGAGTCAGAATTCGGCTCAAAAATCACGCTCAGGAGTCAAATTTCCGACATTTCACACATTTTGAAAACTGCAGGGGGGTTTGGGCTAAATATGACCCATCGCCGTGTTCAGTAATTGGCATATTTTCGGTATGAAAATTCGTAATTTGAAACTGAAAATAGGTGCATTTTGTCAGAATTCGGCTCAAAAATTACGCTCAGGAGTCAAATTTCCGACATTTCGGACATTTTGAAAACTGCAGGGGGGTTTGGGCAAAATATGACCCATCGCCGTTTTCAGTAATTGGCATATTTTCGGTATAAAAAGTCGTAATTTGAAACTGAAAATAGGTGCAGAGAGTCAGAATTGGGATAAAAAATCACGCTCAGGAGTCAAATTTCCGACATTTCAGACATTTTGAAAACTGCAGGGGGGTTTGGGCAAAATATGTTCCATCGCTGTTTTCAGTAATTGGCATATTTTCAGTATAGAAAGTCGTAATTTGAAACTGAAAATAGGTGCAGAGAGTCAGAATTCGGATAAAAAATCACGCTCAGGAGTCAAATTTCCGACATTTCGAAAACTGCAGGGGGTTTGGGCAAAATATGACCCATCGCCGTTTACAGTAATTGGCATATTTTCGGTATGAAACGTCGTAATTTGAAACGGAAAATAGGTGCAGAGAGTCAGAATTCGGATAAAAAATCACGCTCAGGAGTCAAATTTCCGACATTTCGAAAACTGCAGGGGGTTTGGGCAAAATATGACCCATCGCCGTTTACAGTAATTGGCATATTTTCGGTATGAAACGTCGTAATTTGAAACTGAAAATAGGTGCAGAGAGTCAGAATTCGGCTCAAAAATCACACTCAGGAGTCAAATTTCAGACATTTCAGACATTTTAAAAACTGCAGGGGGGGTTTGGACAAAATATGACTCATCGTAGTTTTCAGTAATTGGCATATTTTCGGTATAAAAAGTCGTAATTTGAAACTGAAAATAGGTGCAGCGAGTCAGAATTCGCATAAAAAATCACGCTCAGGAGTCAAATTTCCGACATTTCAGACATTTTGAAAACTGCAGGGGGGTTTGGGCAAAATATGACCCATCGCCGCGTACAGTAATTGGCATATTTTCGGTATGAAACGTCGTAATTTGAAACTGAAAATAGGTGCAGAGAGTCAGAATTCGGCTAAAAAATCACGCTCAGGAGTCAAATTTCCGACATTTAAGACATTTTTAAAACTGCAAGGGGGTTTGGCCAAAATATGACCCATCGCTGTTTTCAGTAATTGGCATATTTTCGGTATGAAACGTCGTAATTTGAAACTGAAAATAGGTGCAGAGAGTCAGAATTCGGCTCAAAAATCACGCTCAGGAGTCAAATTTCCGACATTTCAGACATTTTGAAAACTGCAGGGGGGTTTGGGCAAAATATGACCCATCGCCGTTTTCAGTAATTGGCATATTTTGCGTATAAAAAGTCGTAATTTGAAACTGAAAATAGGTGCAGAAAGTCAGAATTGGGATAAAAAATCACGCTCAGGAGTCAAATTTCCGACATTTCAGACATTTTGAAAACTGCAGGGGGGTTTGGGCAAAATATGTTGCATCGCTGTTTTCGGTAATTGGCATATTTTCGGTATAGAAAGTCGTAATTTGAAACTGAAAATAGGTGCAGAGAGTCAGAATTCGGATAAAAAATCACGCTCAGGAGTCAAATTTCCGACATTTCGAAAACTGCAGGGGGTTTGGGCAAAATATGACCCATCGCCGTTTAGAGTATTTGGCATATTTTCGGTATGAAACGTCGTAATTTGAAACGGAAAATAGGTGCAGGGAGTCAGAATTCGGCTCAAAAATCACGCTGGAGTCAAATTTCCGACATTTCAAACATTTTAAAAACTGCAGGGGGGTTTGGGCAAAATATGACCAATCGTTGTTTTCAGTAATTGGCATATTTTCGGTATAAAAAGTCGTAATTTGAAACTGAAAATAGGTGCAGAGAGTCAGAATTCGGATAAAAAATCACGCTCAGGAGTCAAATTTCCGACATTTCAGACATTTCGAAAACTGCAGGGGGTTTGGGCAAAATATGACCCATCGCCGTTTACAGTAATTGGCATATTTTCGGTATGAAACGTCGTAATTTGAAACTGAAAATAGGTGCAGAGAGCTCAGAATTCGGCTCAAAAATTACGCTCAGGAGTCAAATTTCCAGCATTTCAGACATTTTGAAAACTGCAGGGGGGTTTGGGCAAAATATGACCCATCGGCGTTTACAGTAATTGGCATATTTTCGGTATGAAACTTCGTAATTTGAAACTGAAAATAGATGCAGAGAGTCAGCATTCGGTTAAAAAATCACGCTCAGTAGTCAAATTTCCGACATTTCAGACATTTTAAAAACTGCAGGGGGGTTTGGGCAAAATATGACCCATCGTAGTTTTCAGTAATTGGCATATTTTCGGTATAAAAAGTCGTAATTTGAAACTGAAAATAGGTGCAGAGAGTCAGAATTCGGATAAAAAATCACGCTCAGGAGTCAAATTTCCGACATTTCAGACATTTGGAAAACTGCAGGGGGTTTGGGCAAAATATGACCCATCGCCGCGTACAGTAATTGGCATATTTTCGGTATGAAACGTCGTAATTTGAAACTGAAAATAGGTGCAGAGAGTCAGAATTCGGCTAAAAAATCACGCTCATGAGTCAAATTTCCGACATTTCAGACATTTTGAAAACTGCAAGGGGGTTTGGCCAAAATATGACCCATCGCTGTTTTCAGTAATTGGCATATTTTCGGTATAGAAAGTCGTAATTTGAAACTGAAAATAATTGCAGAGAGTCAGAATTCGGCTCAAAAATTACGCTCAGGAGTCAAATTTCCGACATTTGGGACATTTTAAAAACTGCAGGGGGGTTTGTGCAAAATATGACCCATCGTAGTTTTCAGTAATTGGCATATTTTCGGTATGAAAAGACGTAATTTGAAACTGAAAATAGGTGCAGAGAGTCAGAATTCGGCTCAAAAATTACGCTCAGGAGTCAAATTTCCAGCATTTCAGACATTTTGAAAACTGCAGGGTTGTTTGGGCAAAATATGACCCATCGCCGTTTTCAGTAATTGGCATATTTTTGGTATGTAAAGTCGTAATTTGAAACTGAAAATAGGTGCAGAGAGTCAGAATTCGGCTCAAAAATCACGCTCAGGAGTCAAATTTCCGACATTTCAGACATTTTGAAAACTGCAGGGGGGTTTGGGCAAAATATGACCCATCGCCGTTTTCAGTAATTGGTATTTTGGGTATAAAAAGTCGTAATTTGAAACTGAAAATAGGTGCAGAGAGTCAGAATTCGGCTCAAAAATTACGCTCAGGAGTCAAATTTCCAGCATTTCAGACATTTTGAAAACTGCAGGGTTGTTTGGGCAAAATATGACCCATCGCCGTTTTCAGTAATTGGCAAATTTTTGGTATGAAAAGTCGTAATTTGAAACTGAAAATAGGTGCAGAGAGTCAGAATTCGGCTCAAAAATCACGCTCAGGAGTCAAATTTCCGACATTTCAGACATTTTGAAAACTGCAGGGGGGTTTGGGCAAAATATGACCCATCGCCGTTTTCAGTAATTGGCATATTTTGGGTATGAAAAGTCGTAATTTGAAACTGAAAATAGGTGCAGAGAGTCAGAATTCGGCTCAAAAATCACGCTCAGGAGTCAAATTTCCGACATTTCACACATTTTGAAAACTGCAGGGGGGTTTGGGCTAAATATGACCCATCGCCGTGTTCAGTAATTGGCATATTTTCGGTATGAAAATTCGTAATTTGAAACTGAAAATAGGTGCATTTTGTCAGAATTCGGCTCAAAAATTACGCTCAGGAGTCAAATTTCCGACATTTCGGACATTTTGAAAACTGCAGGGGGGTTTGGGCAAAATATGTTCCATCGCTGTTTTCAGTAATTGGCATATTTTCAGTATAGAAAGTCGTAATTTGAAACTGAAAATAGGTGCAGAGAGTCAGAATTCGGATAAAAAATCACGCTCAGGAGTCAAATTTCCGACATTTCGAAAACTGCAGGGGGTTTGGGCAAAATATGACCCATCGCCGTTTACAGTAATTGGCATATTTTCGGTATGAAACGTCGTAATTTGAAACGGAAAATAGGTGCAGAGAGTCAGAATTCGGCTCAAAAATCACGCTCAGGAGTCAAATTTCAGACATTTCAGACATTTTAAAAACTGCAGGGGGGGTTTGGACAAAATATGACTCATCGTAGTTTTCAGTAATTGGCATATTTTCGGTATAAAAATCGTAATTTGAAACTGAAAATAGGTGCAGAGAGTCAGAATTCGGATAAAAAATCACGCTCAGGAGTCAAATTTCCGACATTTCAGACATTTTGAAAACTGCAGGGGGGTTTGGGCAAAATATGACCCATCGCCGCGTACAGTAATTGGCATATTTTCGGTATGAAACGTCGTAATTTGAAACTGAAAATAGGTGCAGAGAGTCAGAATTCGGCTAAAAAATCACGCTCAGGAGTCAAATTTCCGACATTTAAGACATTTTTAAAACTGCAAGGGGGTTTGGCCAAAATATGACCCATCGCTGTTTTCAGTAATTGGCATATTTTCGGTATGAAACGTTGTAATTTGAAACTGAAAATAGGTGCAGAGAGTCAGAATTCGGCTCAAAAATCACGCTCAGGAGTCAAATTTCCGACATTTCAGACATTTTGAAAACTGCAGGGGGGTTTGGGCAAAATATGACCCATCGCCGTTTTCAGTAATTGGCATATTTTGCGTATAAAAAGTCGTAATTTGAAACTGAAAATAGGTGCAGAGAGTCAGAATTGGGATAAAAAATCACGCTCAGGAGTCAAATTTCCGACATTTCAGACATTTTGAAAACTGCAGGGGGGTTTGGGCAAAATATGTTGCATCGCTGTTTTCGGTAATTGGCATATTTTCGGTATAGAAAGTCGTAATTTGAAACTGAAAATAGGTGCAGAGAGTCAGAATTCGGATAAAAAATCACGCTCAGGAGTCAAATTTCCGACATTTCGAAAACTGCAGCGGTTTGGGCAAAATATGACCCATCGCCGTTTAGAGTATTTGGCATATTTTCGGTATGAAACGTCGTAATTTGAAACGGAAAATAGGTGCAGGGAGTCAGAATTCGGCTCAAAAATCACGCTTGAGTCAAATTTCCGACATTTCAAACATTTAAAAGACTGCAGGGGGGTTTGGGCAAAATATGACCCATCGTAGTTTTCAGTAATTGGCATATTTTCGGTATAAAAAGTCGGAATTTGAAACTGAAAATAGGTGCAGAGAGTCAGAATTCGGATAAAAAATCACGCTCAGGAGTCAAATTTCCGACATTTCAGACATTTCGAAAACTGCAGGGGGTTTGGGCAAAATATGACCCATCACCGTTTACAGTAATTGGCATATTTTCGGTATGAAACGTCGTAATTTGAAACTGAAAATAGGTGCAGAGAGTCAGAATTCGGCTCAAAAATTACGCTCAGGAGTCAAATTTCCTGCATTTCAGACATTTTGAAAACTGCAGGGGGGTTTGGGCAAAATATGACCCATCGGCGTTTACAGTAATTGGCATATTTTCGGTATGAAACTTCGTAATTTGAAACTGAAAATAGATGCAGAGAGTCAGAATTCGGTTAAAAAACCACGCTCAGTAGTCAAATTTCCGACATTTCAGACATTTTAAAAACTGCAGGGGGGTTTGGGCAAAATATGACCCATCGTAGTTTTCAGTAATTGGCATATTTTCGGTATAAAAAGTCGTAATTTGAAACTGAAAATAGGTGCAGAGAGTCAGAATTCGGATAAAAAATCACGCTCAGGAGTCAAATTTCCGACATTTCAGACATTTGGAAAACTGCAGGGGGGTTTGGGCAAAATATGACCCATCGCCGCGAACAGTAATTGGCATATTTTCGGTATGAAACGTCGTAATTTGAAACTGAAAATAGGTGCAGAGAGTCAGAATTCGGCTAAAAAATCACGCTCATGAGTCAAATTTCCGACATTTCAGACATTTTGAAAACTGCAAGGGGGTTTGGCCAAAATATGACCCATCGCTGTTTTCAGTAATTGGCATATTTTCGGTATAGAAAGTCGTAATTTGAAACTGAAAATAATTGCAGAGAGTCAGAATTCGGCTCAAAAATTACGCTCAGGAGTCAAATTTCCGACATTAGGGACATTTTAAAAACTGCAGGGGGGTTTGGGCAAAATATGACCCATCGTAGTTTTCAGTAATTGGCATATTTTCGGTATGAAAAGACGTAATTTGAAACTGAAAATAGGTGCAGAGAGTCAGAATTCGGCTCAAAAATTACGCTCAGGAGTCAAATTTCCAGCATTTCAGACATTTTGAAAACTGCAGGGTTGTTTGGGCAAAATATGACCCATCGCCGTTTTCAGTAATTGGCATATTTTTGGTATGAAAAGTCGTAATTTGAAACTGAAAATAGGTGCAAAGAGTCAGAATTCGTCTCAAAAATCACGCTCAGGAGTCAAATTTCCGACATTTCAGACATTTTTTAAAACTGCAGGGGGGTTTGGGCAAAATATGACCCATCGCCGTTTTCAGTAATTGGTATTTTGGGTATAAAAAGTCGTAATTTGAAACTGAAAATAGGTGCAGAGAGTCAGAATTCGGCTCAAAAATTACGCTCAGGAGTCAAATTTCCAGCATTTCAGACATTTTGAAAACTGCAGGGTTGTTTGGGCAAAATATGACCCATCGCCGTTTTCAGTAATTGGCATATTTTTGGTATGAAAAGTCGTAATTTGAAACTGAAAATAGATGCAGAGAGTCAGAATTCGGCTCAAAAATCACGCTCAGGAGTCAAATTTCCGACATTTCAGACATTTTGAAAACTGCAGGGGGGTTTGGGCAAAATATGACCCATCGCCGTTTTCAGTAATTGGCATATTTTGGGTATAAAAAGTCGTAATTTGAAAATGAAAATAGGTGCAGAGAGTCAGAATTCGGATAAAAAATCACGGTCAGGAGGCAAATTTCCGACATTTCAGACATTTTGAAAACTGCAGGGGGTTTGGGCAAAATATGACCCATCGCCGTGTTCAGTAATTGGCATATTTTCGGTATGAAAATTCGTAATTTGAAACTGAAAATAGGTGCATTTTGTCAGCATTCGGCTCAAAAATTACGCTCGGGGTCAAATTTCCGACATTTCAGACATTTTGAAAACTGCAGGGGGGTTTGGGCAAAATATGACCCATCGCCGTTTTCAGTAATTGGCATATTTTGCGTATAAAAAGTCGTAATTTGAAACTGAAAATAGGTGCAGAGAGTCAGAATTGGGATAAAAAATCACGCTCAGGAGTCAAATTTCCGACATTTCAGACATTTTGAAAACTGCAGGGGGGTTTGGGCAAAATATGTTCCATCGCTGTTTTCAGTAATTGGCATATTTTCGGTATAGAAAGTCGTAATTTGAAACTGAAAATAGGTGCAGAGAGTCAGAATTCGGATAAAAATACACGCTCAGGAGTCAAATTTCCGACATTTCGAAAACTGCAGGGGGTTTGGGCAAAATATGACACATCGCCGTTTACAGTAATTGGCATATTTTCGGTATGAAACGTCGTAATTTGAAACGGAAAATAGGTGCAGAGAGTCAGAATTCGGCTCAAAAATCACGCTCAGGAGTCAAATTTCCGACATTTCAGACATTTTAAAAACTGCAGGGGGGTTTGGGCAAAATATGACCCATCGTAGTTTTCAGTAATTGGCATATTTTCGGTATGAAAAGACGTAATTTGAAACTGAAAATAGGTGCAGAGAGTCAGAATTCGGCTCAAAAATTACGCTCAGGAGTCAAATTTCCAGCATTTCAGACATTTTGAAAACTGCAGGGTTGTTTGGGCAAAATATGACCCATCGCCGTTTTCAGTAATTGGCATATTTTTGGTATGAAAAGTCGTAATTTGAAATTGAAAATAGGTGCAGAGAGTCAGAATTCGGCTTAAAAATCACGCTCAGGAGTCAAATTTCCGACATTTCAGACATTTTGAAAACTGCAGGGGGGTTTGGGCAAAATATGACCCATCGCCGTGTTCAGTAATTGGCATATTTTCGGTATGAAAATTCGTAATTTGAAACTGAAAATAGGTGCATTTTGTCAGAATTCGGCTCAAAAATTACGCTCAGGAGTCAAATTTCCGACATTTCGGACATTTTGAAAACTGCAGGGGGGTTTGGGCAAAATATGACCCATCGCCGTTTTCAGTAATTGGCATATTTTCGGTATAAAAAGTCGTAATTTGAGACTGAAAATAGGTGCAGAGAGTCAGAATTGGGATAAAAAATCACGCTCAGGAGTCAAATTTCCGACATTTCAGACATTTTGAAAACTGCAGGGGGGTTTGGGCAAAATATGTTCCATCGCTGTTTTCAGTAATTGGCATATTTTCAGTATAGAAAGTCGTAATTTGAAACTGAAAATAGGTGCAGAGAGTCAGAATTCGGATAAAAAATCACGCTCAGGAGTCAAATTTCCGACATTTCGAAAACTGCAGGGGGTTTGGGCAAAATATGACCCATCGCCGTTTACAGTAATTGGCATATTTTCGGTATGAAACGTCGTAATTTGAAACGGAAAATAGGTGCAGAGAGTCAGAATTCGGCTCAAAAATCACGCTCAGGAGTCAAATTTCAGACATTTCAGACATTTTAAAAACTGCAGGGGGGGTTTGGACAAAATATGACTCATCGTAGTTTTCAGTAATTGGCATATTTTCGGTATAAAAAGTCGTAATTTGAAACTGAAAATAGGTGCAGAGAGTCAGAATTCGGATAAAAAATCACGCTCAGGAGTCAAATTTCCGACATTTAAGACATTTTGAAAACTGCAAGGGGGTTTGGCCAAAATATGACCCATCGCTGTTTTCAGTAATTGGCATATTTTCGGTATGAAACGTCGTAATTTGAAACTGAAAATAGGTGCAGAGAGTCAGAATTCGGCTAAAAAATCACGCTCAGGAGTCAAATTTCCGACATTTAAGACATTTTGAAAACTGCAAGGGGGTTTGGCCAAAATATGACCCATCGCTGTTTTCAGTAATTGGCATATTTTCGGTATGAAACGTCGTAATTTGAAACTGAAAATAGGTGCAGAGAGTCAGAATTCATCTCAAAAATCACGCTCAGGAGTCAAATTTCCGACATTTCAGACATTTTAAAAACTGCAGGGGGGTTTGGGCAAAATATGACCCATCGTTGTTTTCAGTAATTGGCATATTTTCGGTATGAAAAGACGTAATTTGAAACTGAAAATAGGTGCAGAGAGTCAGAATTTGGCTCAAAAATTACGCTCAGGAGTCAAATTTCCAGCATTTCAGACATTTTGAAAACTGCAGGGTTGTTTGGGCAAAATATGACCCATCGCTGTTTTCAGTAATTGGCATATTTTTGGTATGAAAAGTTGTAATTTGAAACTGAAAATAGGTGCAGAGAGTCAGAATTCGGCTCAAAAATCACGCTCAGGAGTCAAATTTCCGACATTTCAGACATTTTGAAAACTGCAGGGGGGTTTGGGCAAAATATGACCCATCGCCGTGTTCAGTAATTGGCATATTTTCGGTATGAAAATTCGTAATTTGAAACTGAAAATAGGTGCATTTTGTCAGAATTCGGCTCAAAAATTACGCTCAGGAGTCAAATTTCCGACATTTCGGACATTTTGAAAACTGCAGGGGGGTTTGGGCAAAATATGACCCATCGCCGTTTTCAGTAATTGGCATATTTTCGGTATAAAAAGTCGTAATTTGAAACTGAAAATAGGTGCAGAGAGTCAGAATTGGGATAAAAAATCACGCTCAGGAGTCAAATTTCCGACATTTCAGACATTTTGAAAACTGCAGGGGGGTTTGGGCAAAATATGTTCCATCGCTGTTTTCAGTAATTGGCATATTTTCAGTATAGAAAGTCGTAATTTGAAACTGAAAATAGGTGCAGAGAGTCAGAATTCGGATAAAAAATCACGCTCAGGAGTCAAATTTCCGACATTTCGAAAACTGCAGGGGGTTTGGGCAAAATATGACCCATCGCCGTTTACAGTAATTGGCATATTTTCGGTATGAAACGTCGTAATTTGTAACAGAAAATAGGTGCAGAGAGTCAGAATTCGGCTCAAAAATCACGCTCAGGAGTCAAATTTCCGACATTTCAGACATTTTGAAAACTGCAGGGGGGTTTGGGCAAAATATGTTCCATCGCTGTTTTCAGTAATTGGCATATTTTCGGTATAGAAAGTCGTAATTTGAAACTGAAAATAGGTGCAGAGAGTCAGAATTCGGATAAAAATACACGCTCAGGAGTCAAATTTCCGACATTTCGAAAACTGCAAGGGGTTTGGGCAAAATATGACACATCGCCGTTTACAGTAATTGGCATATTTTCGGTATGAAACGTCGTAATTTGAAACGGAAAATAGGTGCAGAGAGTCAGAATTCGGCTCAAAAATCACGCTCAGGAGTCAAATTTCCGACATTTCAGACATTTTAAAAACTGCAGGGGGGTTTGGGCAAAATATGACCCATCGTAGTTTTCAGTAATTGGCATATTTTCGGTATGAAAAGACGTAATTTGAAACTGAAAATAGGTGCAGAGAGTCAGAATTCGGCTCAAAAATTACGCTCAGGAGTCAAATTTCCAGCATTTCAGACATTTTGAAAACTGCAGGGTTGTTTGGGCAAAATATGACCCATCGCCGTTTTCAGTAATTGGCATATTTTTGGTATGAAAAGTCGTAATTTGAAATTGAAAATAGGTGCAGAGAGTCAGAATTCGGCTCAAAAATCACGCTCAGGAGTCAAATTTCCGACATTTCAGACATTTTGAAAACTGCAGGGGGGTTTGGGCAAAATATGACCCATCGCCGTGTTCAGTAATTGGCATATTTTCGGTATGAAAATTCGTAATTTGAAACTGAAAATAGGTGCATTTTGTCAGAATTCGGCTCAAAAATTACGCTCAGGAGTCAAATTTCCGACATTTCGGACATTTTGAAAACTGCAGGGGGGTTTGGGCAAAATATGACCCATCGCCGTTTTCAGTAATTGGCATATTTTCGGTATAAAAAGTCGTAATTTGAAACTGAAAATAGGTGCAGAGAGTCAGAATTGGGATAAAAAATCACGCTCAGGAGTCAAATTTCCGACATTTCAGACATTTTGAAAACTGCAGGGGGGTTTGGGCAAAATATGTTCCATCGCTGTTTTCAGTAATTGGCATATTTTCAGTATAGAAAGTCGTAATTTGAAACTGAAAATAGGTGCAGAGAGTCAGAATTCGGATAAAAAATCACGCTCAGGAGTCAAATTTCCGACATTTCGAAAACTGCAGGGGGTTTGGGCAAAATATGACCCATCGCCGTTTACAGTAATTGGCATATTTTCGGTATGAAACGTCGTAATTTGAAACGGAAAATAGGTGCAGAGAGTCAGAATTCGGCTCAAAAATCACGCTCAGGAGTCAAATTTCAGACATTTCAGACATTTTAAAAACTGCAGGGGGGGTTTGGACAAAATATGACTCATCGTAGTTTTCAGTAATTGGCATATTTTCGGTATAAAAAGTCGTAATTTGAAACTGAAAATAGGTGCAGAGAGTCAGAATTCGGATAAAAAATCACGCTCAGGAGTCAAATTTCCGACATTTAAGACATTTTGAAAACTGCAAGGGGGTTTGGCCAAAATATGACCCATCGCTGTTTTCAGTAATTGGCATATTTTCGGTATGAAACGTCGTAATTTGAAACTGAAAATAGGTGCAGAGAGTCAGAATTCGGCTAAAAAATCACGCTCAGGAGTCAAATTTCCGACATTTAAGACATTTTGAAAACTGCAAGGGGGTTTGGCCAAAATATGACCCATCGCTGTTTTCAGTAATTGGCATATTTTCGGTATGAAACGTCGTAATTTGAAACTGAAAATAGGTGCAGAGAGTCAGAATTCGGCTCAAAAATCACGCTCAGGAGTCAAATTTCCGACATTTCAGACATTTTAAAAACTGCAGGGGGGTTTGGGCAAAATATGACCCATCGTTGTTTTCAGTAATTGGCATATTTTCGGTATGAAAAGACGTAATTTGAAACTGAAAATAGGTGCAGAGAGTCAGAATTTGGCTCAAAAATTACGCTCAGGAGTCAAATTTCCAGCATTTCAGACATTTTGAAAACTGCAGGGTTGTTTGGGCAAAATATGACCCATCGCCGTTTTCAGTAATTGGCATATTTTTGGTATGAAAAGTCGTAATTTGAAACTGAAAATAGGTGCAGAGAGTCAGAATTCGGCTCAAAAATCACGCTCAGGAGTCAAATTTCCGACATTTCAGACATTTTGAAAACTGCAGGGGGGTTTGGGCAAAATATGACCCATCGCCGTGTTCAGTAATTGGCATATTTTCGGTATGAAAATTCGTAATTTGAAACTGAAAATAGGTGCATTTTGTCAGAATTCGGCTCAAAAATTACGCTCAGGAGTCAAATTTCCGACATTTCGGACATTTTGAAAACTGCAGGGGGGTTTGGGCAAAATATGACCCATCGCCGTTTTCAGTAATTGGCATATTTTCGGTATAAAAAGTCGTAATTTGAAACTGAAAATAGGTGCAGAGAGTCAGAATTGGGATAAAAAATCACGCTCAGGAGTCAAATTTCCGACATTTCAGACATTTTGAAAACTGCAGGGGGGTTTGGGCAAAATATGTTCCATCGCTGTTTTCAGTAATTGGCATATTTTCAGTATAGAAAGTCGTAATTTAAAACTGAAAATAGGTGCAGAGAGTCAGAATTCGGATAAAAAATCACGCTCAGGAGTCAAATTTCCGACATTTCGAAAACTGCAGGGGGTTTGGGCAAAATATGACCCATCGCCGTTTACAGTAATTGGCATATTTTCGGTATGAAACGTCGTAATTTGTAACGGAAAATAGGTGCAGAGAGTCAGAATTCGGCTCAAAAATCACGCTCAGGAGTCAAATTTCCGACATTTCAGACATTTTAAAAACTGCAGGGGGGTTTGGGCAAAATATGACCCATCGTAGTTTTCAGTAATTGGCATATTTTCGGTATAAAAAGTCGTAATTTGAAACTGAAAATAGGTGCAGAGAGTCAGAATTCGGATAAAAAAACATGCTCAGGAGTCAAATTTCCGACATTTCAGACATTTTGAAAACTGCAGGGGGTTTGGGCAAAATATGACCCATCGCCGCGTACAGTAATTGGCATATTTTCGGTATGAAACGTCGTAATTTGAAACTGAAAATAGGTGCAGAGAGTCAGAATTCGGCTACAAAATCACGCTCAGGAGTCAAATTTCCGACATTTCAGACATTTTGAAAACTGCAACGGGGTTTGGCCAAAATATGACCCATCGCTGTTTTCAGTAATTGGCATATTTTCGGTATAGAAAGTCGTAATTTGAAACTGAAAATAGGTGCAGAGAGTCAGAATTCGGATAAAAAATCACGCTCAGGAGTCAAATTTCCGACATTTCAGACATTTCGAAAACTGCAGGGGGTTTGGGCAAAATATGACCCATCGCCGTTTACAGTAATTGGCATATTTTCGGTATGAAACGTCGTAATTTGAAACTGAAAATAAGTGCAGAGAGTCAGAATTCGGCTCAAAAGCACGCTCAGGAGTCAAATTTCCGACATTTCAGACATTTTAAAAACTGCAGGGGGGTTTGGGCAAAATATGACCCATCGTAGTTTTCAGTAATTGGCATATTTTCGGTATGAAAAGACGTAATTTGAAACTGAAAATAGGTGCAGAGAGTCAGAATTCGGCTCAAAAATTACGCTCAGGAGTCAAATTTCCTAGCATTTCAGACATTTTGAAAACTGCAGGGTTGTTTGGACAAAATATGACCCATCGCCGTTTTCAGTAATTGGCATATTTTTGGTATGAAAAGTCGTAATTTGAAACTGAAAATAGGTGCAGAGAGTCAGAATTCGGCTCAAAAATCACGCTCAGGAGTCAAATTTCCGACATTTCAGACATTTTGAAAACTGCAGGGGGGTTTGGGCAAAATATGACCCATCGCCGTGTTCAGTAATTGGCATATTTTCGGTATGAAAATTCGTAATTTGAAACTGAAAATAGGTGCATTTTGTCAGAATTCGGCTCAAAAATTACGCTCAGGAGTCAAATTTCCGACATTTCGGACATATTGAAAACTGCAGGGGGGTTTGGGCAAAATATGACCCATCGCCGTTTTCAGTAATTGGCATATTTTCGGTATAAAAAGTCGTAATTTGAAACTGAAAATAGGTGCAGAGAGTCAGAATTGGGATAAAAAATCACGCTCAGGAGTCAAATTTCCGACATTTCATGACATTTTGAAAACTGCAGGGGGGTTTGGGCAAAATATGTTCCATCGCTGTTTTCAGTAATTGGCATATTTTCAGTATAGAAAGTCGTAATTTGAAACTGAAAATAGGTGCAGAGAGTCAGAATTCGGATAAAAAATCACGCTCAGGAGTCAAATTTCCGACATTTCGAAAACTGCAGGGGGTTTGGGCAAAATATGACCCATCGCCGTTTACAGTAATTGGCATATTTTCGGTATGAAACGTCGTAATTTGAAACGGAAAATAGGTGCAGAGAGTCAGAATTCGGATAAAAAATCACGCTCAGGAGTCAAATTTCAGACATTTCAGACATTTTAAAAACTGCAGGGGGGTTTGGACAAAATATGACTCATCGTAGTTTTCAGTAATTGGCATATTTTCGGTATAAAAAGTCGTAATTTAAAACTGAAAATAGGTGCAGAGAGTCAGAATTCGGATAAAAAATCACGCTCAGGAGTCAAATTTCCGACATTTAAGACATTTTGAAAACTGCAATGGGGTTTGGGCCAAAATATGACCCATCGCTGTTTTCAGTAATTGGCATATTTTCGGTATGAAACGTCGTAATTTGAAACTGAAAATAGGTGCAGAGAGTCAGAATTCGGCTAAAAAATCACGCTCAGGAGTCAAATTTCCGACATTTAAGACATTTTGAAAACTGCAAGGGGGTTTGGCCAAAATATGACCCATCGCTGTTTTCAGTAATTGGCATATTTTCGGTATGAAACGTCGTAATTTGAAACTGAAAATAGGTGCAGAGAGTCAGAATTCGGCTCAAAAATACGCTCAGGAGTCAAATTTCCGACATTTCAGGACATTTTGAAAACTGCAGGGGGGTTTGGGCAAAATATGACCCATCGCCGTTTACAGTAATTGGCATATTTTCGGTATGAAACTTCGTAATTTGAAACTGAAAATAGGTGCAGAGAGTCAGAATTCGGCTACAAAATCACGCTCAGGAGTCAAATTTCCGACATTTCAGACATTTTGAAAACTGCAACGGGGTTTGGCCAAAATATGACCCATCGCTGTTTTCAGTAATTGGCATATTTTCGGTATAGAAAGTCGTAATTTGAAACTGAAAATAGGTGCAGAGAGTCAGAATTCGGATAAAAAATCACGCTCAGGAGTCAAATTTCCGACATTTCAGACATTTCGAAAACTGCAGGGGGTTTGGGCAAAATATGACCCATCGCCGTTTACAGTAATTGGCATATTTTCGGTATGAAACGTCGTAATTTGAAACTGAAAATAGGTGCAGAGAGTCAGAATTCGGCTCAAAAGCACGCTCAGGAGTCAAATTTCCGACATTTCAGACATTTTAAAAACTGCAGGGGGGTTTGGGCAAAATATGACCCATCGTAGTTTTCAGTAATTGGCATATTTTCGGTATGAAAAGACGTAATTTGAAACTGAAAATAGGTGCAGAGAGTCAGAATTCGGCTCAAAAATTACGCTCAGGAGTCAAATTTCTAGCATTTCAGACATTTTGAAAACTGCAGGGTTGTTTGGACAAAATATGACCCATCGCCGTTTTCAGTAATTGGCATATTTTTGGTATGAAAAGTCGTAATTTGAAATTGAAAATAGGTGCAGAGAGTCAGAATTCGGCTCAAAAATCACGCTCAGGAGTCAAATTTCCGACATTTCAGACATTTTGAAAACTGCAGGGGGGTTTGGGCAAAATATGACCCATCGCCGTGTTCAGTAATTGGCATATTTTCGGTATGAAAATTCGTAATTTGAAACTGAAAATAGGTGCATTTTGTCAGAATTCGGCTCAAAAATTACGCTAAGGAGTCAAATTTCCGACATTTCGGACATATTGAAAACTGCAGGGGGGTTTGGGCAAAATATGACCCATCGCCGTTTTCAGTAATTGGCATATTTTCGGTATAAAAAGTCGTAATTTGAAACTGAAAATAGGTGCAGAGAGTCAGAATTGGGATAAAAAAATCACGCTCAGGAGTCAAATTTCCGACATTTCTGACATTTTGAAAACTGCAGGGGGGTTTGGGCAAAATATGTTCCATCGCTGTTTTCAGTAATTGGCATATTTTCAGTATAGAAAGTCGTAATTTGAAACTGAAAATAGGTGCAGAGAGTCAGAATTCGGATAAAAAATCACGCTCAGGAGTCAAATTTCCGACATTTCGAAAACTGCAGGGGGTTTGGGCAAAATATGACCCATCGCCGTTTACAGTAATTGGCATATTTTCGGTATGAAACGTCGTAATTTGAAACGGAAAATAGGTGCAGAGAGTCAGAATTCGGATAAAAAATCACGCTCAGGAGTCAAATTTCAGACATTTCAGACATTTTAAAAACTGCAGGGGGGGTTTGGACAAAATATGACTCATCGTAGTTTTCAGTAATTGGCATATTTTCGGTATAAAAAGTCGTAATTTAAAACTGAAAATAGGTGCAGAGAGTCAGAATTCGGATAAAAAATCACGCTCAGGAGTCAAATTTCCGACATTTAAGACATTTTGAAAACTGCAATGGGGTTTGGCCAAAATATGACCCATCGCTGTTTTCAGTAATTGGCATATTTTCGGTATGAAACGTCGTAATTTGAAACTGAAAATAGGTGCAGAGAGTCAGAATTCGGCTAAAAAATCACGCTCAGGAGTCAAATTTCCGACATTTAGGACATTTTGAAAACTGCAAGGGGGTTTGGCCAAAATATGACCCATCGCTGTTTTCAGTAATTGGCATATTTTCGGTATGAAACGTCGTAATTTGAAACTGAAAATAGGTGCAGAGAGTCAGAATTCGGCTCAAAAATCACGCTCAGGAGTCAAATTTCCGACATTTCAGACATTTTAAAAACTGCAGGGGGGTTTGGGCAAAATATGACCCATCGTAGTTTTCAGTAATTGGCATATTTTCGGTATGAAAAGACGTAATTTGAAACTGAAAATAGGTGCAGAGAGTCAGAATTCGGCTCAAAAATTACGCTCAGGAGTCAAATTTCCAGCATTTCAGACATTTTGAAAACTGCAGGGTTGTTTGGGCAAAATAAGACCCATCGCCGTTTTCAGTAATTGGCATATTTTTGGTATGAAAATTCGTAATTTGAAACTGAAAATAGGTGCAGAGAGTCAGAATTCGGCTCAAAAATCACGCTCAGGAGTCAAATTTCCGACATTTCAGACATTTTGAAAACTGCAGGGGGGTTTGGGCAAAATATGACCCATCGCCGTGTTCAGTAATTGGCATATTTTCGGTATGAAAATTCGTAATTTGAAACTGAAAATAGGTGCAGAGAGTCAGAATTCGGCTCAAAAATTACGCTCAGGAGTCAAATTTCCGACATTTCGGACATTTTGAAAACTGCAGGGGGGTTTGGGCAAAATATGACCCATCGCCTTTTTCAGTAATTGGCATATTTTCGGTATAAAAAGTCGTAATTTGAAACTGAAAATAGGTGCAGAGAGTCAGAATTGGGATAAAAAATCACGCTCAGGAGTCAAATTTCCGACATTTCAGACATTTTGAAAACTGCAGGGGGGTTTGGGCAAAATATGTTCCATCGCTGTTTTCAGTAATTGGCATATTTTCAGTATAGAAAGTCGTAATTTGAAACTGAAAACAGGTGCAGAGAGTCAGAATTCGGATAAAAAATCACGCTCAGGAGTCAAATTTCCGACATTTCGAAAACTGCAGGGGGTTTGGGCAAAATATGACCCATCGCCGTTTACAGTAATTGGCATATTTTCGGTATGAAACGTCGTAATTTGTAACGGAAAATAGGTGCAGAGAGTCAGAATTCGGCTCAAAAATCACGCTCAGGAGTCAAATTTCCGACATTTCAGACATTTTAAAAACTGCAGGGGGGTTTGGGCAAAATATGACCCATCGTAGTTTTCAGTAATTGGCATATTTTCGGTATAAAAAGTCGTAATTTGAAACTGAAAATAGGTGCAGAGAGTCAGATTTCGGATAAAAAAACATGCTCAGGAGTCAAATTTCCGACATTTCAGACATTTTGAAAACTGCAGGGGGTTTGGGCAAAATATGACCCATCGCCGCGTACAGTAATTGGCATATTTTCGGTATGAAACGTCGTAATTTGAAACTGAAAATAGGTGCAGAGAGTCAGAATTCGGCTACAAAATCACGCTCAGGAGTCAAATTTCCGACATTTCAGACATTTTGAAAACTGCAGGGGGTTTGGGCAAAATATGACCCATCGCCGCGTACAGTAATTGGCATATTTTCGGTATGAAACGTCGTAATTTGAAACTGAAAATAGGTGCAGAGAGTCAGAATTCGGCTACAAAATCACGCTCAGGAGTCAAATTTCCGACATTTCAGACATTTTGAAAACTGCAACGGGGTTTGGCCAAAATATGACCCATCGCTGTTTTCAGTAATTGGCATATTTTCGGTATAGAAAGTCGTAATTTGAAACTGAAAATAGGTGCAGAGAGTCAGAATTCGGATAAAAAATCACGCTCAGGAGTCAAATTTCCGACATTTCGAAAACTGCAGGGGGTTTGGGCAAAATATGACCCATCGCCGTTTACAGTAATTGGCATATTTTCGGTATGAAACGTCGTAATTTGAAACGGAAAATAGGTGCAGAGAGTCAGAATTCGGCTCAAAAATCACGCTCAGGAGTCAAATTTCAGACATTTCAGACATTTTAAAAACTGCAGGGGGGGTTTGGACAAAATATGACTCATCGTAGTTTTCAGTAATTGGCATATTTTCGGTATAAAAAGTCGTAATTTGAAACTGAAAATAGGTGCAGAGAGTCAGAATTCGGATAAAAAATCACGCTCAGGAGTCAAATTTCCGACATTTAAGACATTTTGAAAACTGCAAGGGGGTTTGGCCAAAATATGACCCATCGCTGTTTTCAGTAATTGGCATATTTTCGGTATGAAACGTCGTAATTTGAAACTGAAAATAGGTGCAGAGAGTCAGAATTCGGCTAAAAAATCACGCTCAGGAGTCAAATTTCCGACATTTAAGACATTTTGAAAACTGCAAGGGGGTTTGGCCAAAATATGACCCATCGCTGTTTTCAGTAATTGGCATATTTTCGGTATGAAACGTCGTAATTTGAAACTGAAAATAGGTGCAGAGAGTCAGAATTCGGCTCAAAAATCACGCTCAGGAGTCAAATTTCCGACATTTCAGACATTTTAAAAACTGCAGGGGGGTTTGGGCAAAATATGACCCATCGTAGTTTTCAGTAATTGGCATATTTTCGGTATGAAAAGACGTAATTTGAAACTGAAAATAGGTGCAGAGAGTCAGAATTCGGCTCAAAAATTACGCTCAGGAGTCAAATTTCCAGCATTTCAGACATTTTGAAAACTGCAGGGTTGTTTGGGCAAAATATGACCCATCGCCGTTTTCAGTAATTGGCATATTTTTGGTATGAAAAGTCGTAATTTGAAACTGAAAATAGGTGCAGAGTCAGAATTCGGCTCAAAAATTACGCTCAGGAGTCAAATTTCCGACATTTCGGACATTTTGAAAACTGCAGGGGGGTTTGGGCAAAATATGACCCATCGCCTTTTTCAGTAATTGGCATATTTTCGGTATAAAAAGTCGTAATTTGAAACTAAAAATAGGTGCAGAGAGTCAGAATTGGGATAAAAAATCACGCTCAGGAGTCAAATTTCCGACATTTCAGACATTTTGAAAACTGCAGGGGGGTTTGGGCAAAATATGTCCCATCGCTGTTTTCAGTAATTGGCATATTTTCAGTATAGAAAGTCGTAATTTGAAACTGAAAATAGGTGCAGAGAGTCAGAATTCGGATAAAAAATCACGCTCAGGAGTCAAATTTCCGACATTTCGAAAACTGCAGGGGGTTTGGGCAAAATATGACCCATCGCCGTTTACAGTAATTGGCATATTTTCGGTATGAAACGTCGTAATTTGTAACGGAAAATAGGTGCAGAGAGTCAGAATTCGGCTCAAAAATCACGCTCAGGAGTCAAATTTCCGACATTTCAGACATTTTAAAAACTGCAGGGGGGTTTGGGCAAAATATGACCCATCGTAGTTTTCAGTAATTGGCATATTTTCGGTATAAAAAGTCGTAATTTGAAACTGAAAATAGGTGCAGAGAGTCAGAATTCGGATAAAAAAACATGCTCAGGAGTCAAATTTCCGACATTTCAGACATTTTGAAAACTGCAGGGGGTTTGGGCAAAATATGACCCATCGCCGCGTACAGTAATTGGCATATTTTCGGTATGAAACGTCGTAATTTGAAACTGAAAATAGGTGCAGAGAGTCAGAATTCGGCTACAAAATCACGCTCAGGAGTCAAATTTCCGACATTTCAGACATTTTGAAAACTCCAACGGGGTTTGGCCAAAATATGACCCATCACTGTTTTCAGTAATTGGCATATTTTCGGTATAGAAAGTCGTAATTTGAAACTGAAAATAGGTGCAGAGAGTCAGAATTCGGATAAAAAATCACGCTCAGGAGTCAAATTTCCGAAATTTCGAAAACTGCAGGGGGTTTGGGCAAAATATGACCCATCGCCGTTTACAGTAATTGGCATATTTTCGGTATGTAACGTCGTAATTTGAAACGGAAAATAGGTGCAGAGAGTCAGAATTCGGCTCAAAAATCACGCTCAGGAGTCAAATTTCAGACATTTCAGACATTTTAAAAACTGCAGGGGGGGTTTGGACAAAATATGACTCATCGTATTTTTCAGTAATTGGCATATTTTCGGTATAAAAAGTCGTAATTTGAAACTGAAAATAGGTGCAGAGAGTCAGAATTCGGATAAAAAATCACGCTCAGGAGTCAAATTTCCGACATTTAAGACATTTTGAAAACTGCAAGGGGGTTTGGCCAAAATATGACCCATCGCTGTTTTCAGTAATTGGCATATTTTCGGTATGAAACGTCGTAATTTGAAACTGAAAATAGGTGCAGAGAGTCAGAATTCGGATAAAAAATCACGCTCAGGAGTCAAATTTCCGACATTTAAGACATTTTGAAAACTGCAAGGGGGTTTGGCCAAAATATGACCCATCGCTGTTTTCAGTAATTGGCATATTTTCGGTATGAAACGTCGTAATTTGAAACTGAAAATAGGTGCAGAGAGTCAGAATTCGGCTCAAAAATCACGCTCAGGAGTCAAATTTCCGACATTTCAGACATTTTAAAAACTGCAGGGGGGTTTGGGCAAAATATGACCCATCGTAGTTTTCAGTAATTGGCATATTTTCGGTATGAAAAGACGTAATTTGAAACTGAAAATAGGTGCAGAGAGTCAGAATTCGGCTCAAAAATTACGCTCAGGAGTCAAATTTCCAGCATTTCAGACATTTTGAAAACTGCAGGGTTGTTTGGGCAAAATATGACCCATCGCCGTTTTCAGTAATTGGCATATTTTTGGTATGAAAAGTCGTAATTTGAAACTGAAAATAGGTGCAGAGAGTCAGAATTCGGCTCAAAAATCACGCTCAGGAGTCAAATTTCCGACATTTCAGACATTTTGAAAACTGCAGGGGGGTTTGGGCAAAATATGACCCATCGCCGTGTTCAGTAATTGGCATATTTTCGGTATGAAAATTCGTAATTTGAAACTGAAAATAGGTGCATTTTGTCAGAATTCGGCTCAAAAATTACGCTCAGGAGTCAAATTTCCGACATTTCGGACATTTTGAAAACTGCAGGGGGGTTTGGGCAAAATATGACCCATCGCCGTTTTCAGTAATTGGCATATTTTCGGTATAAAAAGTCGTAATTTGAAACTGAAAATAGGTGCAGAGAGTCAGAATTGGGATAAAAAATCACGCTCAGGAGTCAAATTTCCGACATTTCAGACATTTTGAAAACTGCAGGGGGGTTTGGGCAAAATATGTTCCATCGCTGTTTTCAGTAATTGGCATATTTTCAGTATAGAAAGTCGTAATTTGAAACTGAAAATAGGTGCAGAGAGTCAGAATTCGGATAAAAAATCACGCTCAGGAGTCAAATTTCCGACATTTCGAAAACTGCAGGGGGTTTGGGCAAAATATGACCCATCGCCGTTTACAGTAATTGGCATATTTTCGGTATGAAACGTCGTAATTTGTAACGGAAAATAGGTGCAGAGAGTCAGAATTCGGATAAAAAATCACGCTCAGGAGTCAAATTTCCGACATTTCAGACATTTTAAAAACTGCAGGGGGGTTTGGGCAAAATATGACCCATCGTAGTTTTCAGTAATTGGCATATTTTCGGTATAAAAAGTCGTAATTTGAAACTGAAAATAGGTGCAGAGAGTCAGAATTCGGATAAAAAAACATGCTCAGGAGTCAAATTTCCGACATTTCAGACATTTTGAAAACTGCAGGGGGTTTGGGCAAAATATGACCCATCGCCGCGTACAGTAATTGGCATATTTTCGGTATGAAACGTCGTAATTTGAAACTGAAAATAGGTGCAGAGAGTCAGAATTCGGCTACAAAATCACGCTCAGGAGTCAAATTTCCGACATTTCAGACATTTTTAAAACTGCAACGGGGTTTGGCCAAAATATGACCCATCGCTGTTTTCAGTAATTGGCATATTTTCGGTATAGAAAGTCGTAATTTGAAACTGAAAATAGGTGCAGAGAGTCAGAATTCGGATAAAAAATCACGCTCAGGAGTCAAATTTCCGACATTTCAGACATTTCGAAAACTGCAGGGGGTTTGGGCAAAATATGACCCATCGCCGTTTACAGTAGTTGGCATATTTTCGGTATGAAACGTCGTAATTTGAAACTGAAAATAGGTGCAGAGAGTCAGAATTCGGCTCAAAAATTACGCTCAGGAGTCAAATTTCCAGCATTTCAGACATTTTGAAAACTGCAGGGGGGTTTGGGCAAAATATGACCCATCGTCGTTTTCAGTAATTGACATATTTTCGGTATGAAACTTCGTAATTTGAAACTGAAAATAGGTGCAGAGAGTCAGAATTCGACTCAAAAATCACGCTCAGGATTCAAATTTCCGACATTTTAGACATTTTGAAAACTGCAGGGGGTTTGGGCAAAATATGACCCATCGGCGTTTACAGTAATTGGCATATTTTCGGTATGAAACTTCGTAATTTGAAACTGAAAATAGATGCAGAGAGTCAGAATTCGGCTCAAAAATCACGCTCAGGAGTCAAATTTCCGACATTTCAGACATTTTAAAAACTGCAGGGGGGTTTGGGCAGAATATGACCCATCGCCGTTTTCAGTAATTGGCATATATTCGGTATGAAAAGTCGTAATTTGAAACTGAAATAAGGTGCAAAGAGTCAGAATTCGGCTCAAAAATCACGCTCAGGAGTCAAATTTCCGACATTTCAGACATTTTAAAAACTGCAGGGGGGTTTGGGTAAAATATGACCCATCGTAGTTTTCAGTAATTGGCATATTTTCGGTATGAAAAGACGTAATTTGAAACTGAAAATAGGTGCAGAGCGTCAGAATTCGGCTCAAAAATTACGCTCAGGAGTCAAATTTCCAGCATTTCAGACATTTTGAAAACTGCAGGGTTGTTTGGGCAAAATATGACCCAACGCCGTTTTCAGTAATTGGCATATTTTTGGTATGAAAAGTCGTAATTTGAAACTGAAAATAGGTGCAGAGAGTCAGAATTCGGCTCAAAAATCACGCTCAGGAGTCAAATTTCCGACATTTCAGACATTTTGAAAACTGCAGGGGGGTTTGGGCAAAATATGACCCATCGCCGTTTTCAGTAATTGGCATATTTTGGGTATAAAAAGTCGTAATTTGAAACTGAAAATAGGTGCAGAGAGTCAGAATTCGGATAAAAAATCACGCTCAGGAGGCAAATTTTCGACATTTCAGACATTTTGAAAACTGCAGGGGGGTTTGGGCAAAATATGACCCATCGCCGTGTTCAGTAATTGGCATATTTTCGGTATGAAAATTCGTAATTTGAAACTGAAAATAATTGCATTTTGTCAGCATTCGGCTCAAAAATTACGCTCAGGGGTCAAATTTCCGACATTTCAGACATTTTGAAAACTGCAGGGGGGTTTGGGCAAAATATGACCCATCGCCGTTTTCAGTAATTGGCATATTTTGCATATAAAAAGTCGTAATTTGAAACTGAAAATAGGTGCAGAGAGTCAGAATTGGGATAAAAAATCACGCTCAGGAGTCAAATTTCCGACATTTCAGACATTTTGAAAACTGCAGGTGGGTTTGGGCAAAATATGACCCATCGCTGTGTTCAGTAATTGGCATATTTTCGGTATGAAAATTCGTAATTTGAAACTGAAAATAGGTGCATTTTGTCAGAATTCGGCTCAAAAATTACGCTCAGGAGTCAAATTTCCGACATTTCGGACATTTTGAAAACTGCAGGGGGGTTTGGGCAAAATATGACCCATCGTCGTTTTCAGTAATTGGCATATTTTCGGTATGAAACGTCGTAATTTGAAACTGAAAATAGGTGCAGAGAGTCAGAATTCGACTCAAAAATCACGCTCAGGATTCAAATTTCCGACATTTCAGCCATTTTGAAAACTGCAGGGGGGTTTGGGCAAAATATGACCCATCGGCGTTTACAGTAATTGGCATATTTTCGGTATGAAACTTCGTAATTTGAAACTGAAAATAGATGCAGAGAGTCAGAATTCGGCTCAAAAATCACGCTCAGGAGTCAAATTTCCGACATTTCAGACATTTTAAAAACTGCAGGGGGGTTTGGGCAGAATATGACCCATCGCCGTTTTCAGTAATTGGCATATTTTCGGTATGAAAAGTTGTAATTTGAAACTGAAAATAGGTGCAGAGAGTCAGAATTCGGCTCGAAAATCACGCTCAGGAGTCAAATTTCCGACATTTCAAACATTTTGAAAACTGCAGGGGGGTTTGGGCAAAATATGACCCATCGCCGTTTTCAGTAATTGGCATATTTTCGGTATGAAAAGTCGTAATTTGAAACTGAAAATAGGTGCAAAGAGTCAGAATTAGCTCAAAAATCACGCTCAGGGGTCAAATTTCCGACATTTCAGACTTTTTGAAAACTGCAGGGGGGTTTGGGCAAAAAATGACCCATCGCCGTTTTCAGTTATTGGCATATTTTCAGTATGAAACTTCGTAATTTGAAACTGAAAATAGGTGCAGAGAGTCAGAATTCGGCTCAAAAATCACGCTCAGGAGTCAAATTTCCGACATTTCAGACATTTTGAAAACTGCAGGGGGGTTTGGGCAAAATATGACCCAACGGCGTTTACAGTAATTGGCATATTTTCGGTATGAAATTTCGTAATTTGAAACTGAAAATAGATGCAGAGAGTCAGAATTCGGCTCAAAAATCACGCTCAGGAGTCAAATTTCCGACATTTCAGACATTTTAAAAACTGCAGGGGGGTTTGGGCAAAATATGACCCATCGCCGTTTTCAGTAATTGGCATATTTTCGGTATGAAAAGTTGTAATTTGAAACTGAAAATAGGTGCAGAGAGTCAGAATTTGGCTCAAAAATCACGCTCAGGAGTCAAATTTCCGACATTTCAGACATTTTAAAAACTGCAGGGGGGTTTGGGCAAAATATGACCCATCGCTGTTTTCAGTAATTGGCATATTTTCGGTATGAAAAGTCGTAATTTGAAACTGAAAATAGGTGCAGAGAGTCAGAATTTGGATAAAAAATCACGCTCAGGAGTCAAATTTCCGACATTTCAGACATTTTGAAAACTGCAGGGGGGTTTGGGCAAAATATGACCCATCGCCGCTTACAGTAATTGGCACATTTTCGGTATGAAACGTCGTAATTTGAAACTGTAAATAGGTGCAGAGAGTCAAAATTCGGCTCGAAAATCACGCTCAGGAGTCAAATTTCCGACATTTCAGACATTTTGAAAACGGCAAAGGGGTTTGGGCAAAGTATGTTCCATCGCTGTTTTCAGTAATTGGCATATTTTCGGTATAGAAAGTCGTAATTTGAAACTGAAAATAGGTGCAGAGAGTCAGAATGTAACGGGGGGTGGGGGAAATAGCTCTATCTTGTCCATTATTCCACCCCCCAGTTAACTAACGAGGCCGGGGGAAACAGCTCTCTCTAGTCCGTTATCCCGTCCCCAGTTAGCTAACTATTCTAGAGCACCTCCAGAGTTCCTAAGGCAACCTCTCTCGTTCAACACCTTGTAACCTAGGTATTTGACTACCTAGGTGCTAAGACTACAAGGCGCCGTAACTTGATCAGTTACCCGAAACTCTAGAGAGAACTCTAGAATACAGAATCATTGCCACAAACGTATAAGAGGAAACGAAAGGAAAGAAATGAATAGTGAAGTAATTAGTGAGGGTTTGGGGTAAGAGGTAGGGAGGTGGGAGGAGCGAGGAGGGTCATTAGTTGAAAGTGAGAGTTTAGAGATGGGTGGAGGGAGAGGTGTAGATAGGTAGAAGTAGAAGAGTAGATAGAAGTAGACGTAGAAGAGTAGATAGAAGTAGACGAAATGCTGCCACCATCCATTCATGATCATTACATACAAGACAAGGAATGGAACTTGCCTGTATCACAAAATTCTCAAAAGATGTTATCATGAGTTCATTATTAGTATGTTCCCTCTGTACCATGTATCAACTCCAAACATGTACTCGTTAATATCATGAAACCAGTAACCACAGAGGCTTTCTCACCTCAACTCAAAATCTCTAGGGAACAAAGTTAAACACAATTTAAATAATAAATTCATAATTATATTTCCCATGAAGTATCATAATTTAGCAATTCAATTAAAATGTTCCAGTTTAATATTTAAAGTGAGTCATCCTCCAAGAATCTGAGAACACTACAACTGACTGCCCCTGATCATCACACAACACTTGTAAAACACGACCAAGTCACCTAAATGTTCACTCACCGAGGACTGAGTCTAAGTTGAATAGAGAGGGGGGGGGGGGTCTGCAATTTTCAGGCAGCGTCACCCCCCGTCTGGTGACGGCCTATCTCGACGGCTGGCCTCTGCTCTGCTCCGCTGGCCGGTCTCCTATTGCTCTATGCTGGATAGCTCTCCGAGTTTATATTGGGGAACCTAGTAGCTAACTCCGCCCACAAGTAGATAGCCTCCGGCACTACCAAGCCACTCCTTAAACGTCGGCATGTTTGAAGGCTACCCGGCTCCAATTATACGCTTAGCGGAAGCAAGGTGAAATTATCATGATCTGACCTCAGGTCACTTGGGGTCATTAACGGTTAGAGGTGTGAGATCTCAGGCAGACAACTGGCGCCTCTCAGATCCTTGTCTGTGACTCATGTACTCTATGTATGTATTAACCTAAACCAAACACTTTTACAGTGTTACATCTCCTCTTCTCCCCGAAATAAAGTTTTTGCAACACTGCTAAAGCAAGCTAGCTGTGTGCGACAACTTTATTAACGAAAAAAAAAAAATACATCCTAGCTAAACAAATATACATCATCCTACTCTAAAAAATGAAATATATAGACAGACGTCCATTGTCTCTGGCTGGGCGACGTCACTGCTTGGTCTTGTAGATAATCCTGTACCATATTTCTTCAACACAACTGCCTCCGTCGCTTCTCTGTCGTTAACGCACAATAACCCTTGGTCAACCCGAAAGCCGTTACTACTTGAACTGCGCACAGGACCGTGGAATTCGGTTGTCCCAGCTGATCTGTAATTGGCCCTACGTCAGTCACCATGAGAGACGTATATTGGGGTTTTTCACAGCTATAGGGACTACAAGTTTCGAGACCTTCATATAGTTGCCAACAGTAGAAATCCCATCCTACTCTTCTTCCTCCCTGTTGCTCCAGCACGCCTCCTTCAGAGAGCTACTTCTGACAGCCACATCAAGTCCGCATGACACAGGAAGAATCACTCAACAGAGCAACATGCTTGTAGGAGGGGCGGCCAGTTAAGGCAAACGATCCTGTCTTGCAATTACGCTCCCTGCAATGATGCTGACACCAGCAAGGGACACGAGGCATCGTGTCTCACTCAGCTTGTCTTATGTTCTTCTTCTTCTTTCTTCTTTCTTCTTTCTTCTCTCTTCCTTCTTCTCTCTTCTTTCTTCTCTTCCTCCTCCCATGGGTCTTTGACAAGCGACCTGGGGTACATTGGGGTCCGTCCTGGGTAGACCGATGTTGGTGGGACAGACTGGAGTCGTTGTTGCTCCTCTTCCATCTTTACTGGGTCGTCTGGGGTCGTCTGCAGAACGACCTGGGGTCCACTGGGGGTCCGTTAGTCTTGGGGTCCACTGGGGTCCGTCCGTCCTGGGGTCCACTGGGTAGACCAATGTTGACCAACCGAGAGGGCTGCATCTTGGGGTCCCCTGGGGTGGTGATGGTGGTGGAGCCATGACCTCCAGGTAGTGGGCTGGTCGTGGTGGTGGTGATAAACGCCCCTGAGTGTGGTACACAGCAGCCGTCTCCCTCTTCTGTATATGCGTCGCGCCTCTCCTCTGGCTCCCACCTGTGAATTGAACATAAAGGCGACAATACCCGTGTTCCATGCTGTTGTGTGACCCTGTAGTTTGTATAGGGTTACACAGTTATATCATAACGCTCTCCTCCTGGCAACAACTACACTTCAATTTTTTTTTTAAATAATCCAATTAACACTGAATGATACTGACTTGGTGGAACATAAGACAGTAACAGAGGAAAGTTAGAGAAGAGAGAATAAGGTCATCACTACTTGTAATTTGTCACTAAACGAATTTCCACAATAAATATCAAAACTAATAGACAAAACACTAGCCTAACTTAACTATACCGTTCCTAATCTCAAGTACTTAATTAACCGTTACTCCCACCCTTAACCTACAGCCACCTACGTGACCCAGAGTGTTTCCCTAGCATCTCCGCCGGTCAACAACTCCAAACTGTTGCCACCCCCCGTGACCAGACTTCAAACGCCAGGCGTCCCTAGACGTGAGTCAACTGACACACTAGTCCACACTAGCATGCTGTACAATACCAGTACACCTCGGGTTATTGCGTTCAAATGGAGTAAAACAGTCGATCGCAATAATCTGAGCAGAACCACTACTTAAAAACTACACCTGCCACTCCCCACTGACCTGGAGACCAGCGGTGGCTGGGTGTCCCCGTGGGACATGCGAGGTCACCTGTCACACTCAGCTGACCTGCACTACCAACACCGCTAAGTTCCCAAATCGCCAAATCTTATTACTAACATTAATCACTACACACGCAAGTTCTGGTGAACATTCCCTGAACACCACAAAACTCACAAAATCACTAAACCACAACACTAGAGAATCACCATCTCCTAACCTGAAAACTCGCTAAATCGCGAAAGTAAAACACCTGTCAAGATCTCCCTGATAGCGCCTGAGCGGCAAAAGACACGTGGGACTGAACAATGTTAAAAGAACACCAATACCTTAAACATTGTTCAACACCGCTGCCAACATTGTAACGGGGGGTGGGGGAAATAGCTCTATCTTGTCCATTATTCCACCCCCCAGTTAACTAACGAGGCCGGGGGAAACAGCTCTCTCTAGTCCGTTATCCCGTCCCCAGTTAGCTAACTATTCTAGAGCACCTCCAGAGTTCCTAAGGCAACCTCTCTCGTTCAACACCTTGTAACCTAGGTATTTGACTACCTAGGTGCTAAGACTACAAGGCGCCGTAACTTGATCAGTTACCCGAAACTCTAGAGAGAACTCTAGAATACAGAATCATTGCCACAAACGTATAAGAGGAAACGAAAGGAAAGAAATGAATAGTGAAGTAATTAGTGAGGGTTTGGGGTAAGAGGTAGGGAGGTGGGAGGAGCGAGGAGGGTCATTAGTTGAAAGTGAGAGTTTAGAGATGGGTGGAGGGAGAGGTGTAGATAGGTAGAAGTAGAAGAGTAGATAGAAGTAGACGTAGAAGAGTAGATAGAAGTAGACGAAATGCTGCCACCATCCATTCATGATCATTACATACAAGACAAGGAATGGAACTTGCCTGTATCACAAAATTCTCAAAAGATGTTATCATGAGTTCATTATTAGTATGTTCCCTCTGTACCATGTATCAACTCCAAACATGTACTCGTTAATATCATGAAACCAGTAACCACAGAGGCTTTCTCACCTCAACTCAAAATCTCTAGGGAACAAAGTTAAACACAATTTAAATAATAAATTCATAATTATATTTCCCATGAAGTATCATAATTTAGCAATTCAATTAAAATGTTCCAGTTTAATATTTAAAGTGAGTCATCCTCCAAGAATCTGAGAACACTACAACTGACTGCCCCTGATCATCACACAACACTTGTAAAACACGACCAAGTCACCTAAATGTTCACTCACCGAGGACTGAGTCTAAGTTGAATAGAGAGGGGGGGGGGGTCTGCAATTTTCAGGCAGCGTCACCCCCCGTCTGGTGACGGCCTATCTCGACGGCTGGCCTCTGCTCTGCTCCGCTGGCCGGTCTCCTATTGCTCTATGCTGGATAGCTCTCCGAGTTTATATTGGGGAACCTAGTAGCTAACTCCGCCCACAAGTAGATAGCCTCCGGCACTACCAAGCCACTCCTTAAACGTCGGCATGTTTGAAGGCTACCCGGCTCCAATTATACGCTTAGCGGAAGCAAGGTGAAATTATCATGATCTGACCTCAGGTCACTTGGGGTCATTAACGGTTAGAGGTGTGAGATCTCAGGCAGACAACTGGCGCCTCTCAGATCCTTGTCTGTGACTCATGTACTCTATGTATGTATTAACCTAAACCAAACACTTTTACAGTGTTACAAGAATTCGGATAAAAAATCACGCTCAGGAGTCAAATTTCCGACATTTCAGACATTTCGAAAACTGCAGGGGGTTTGGGCAAAATATGACCCATCGCCGTTTACAGTAATTGGCATATTTTCGGTATGAAACGTCGTAATTTGAAACTGAAAATAGGTTCAGAGAGTCAGAATTCGGCTCAAAAATCACGCTCAGGAGTCAAATTTCCGACATTTCAGACATTTTAAAAACTGCAGGGGGGTTTGGACAAAATATGACCCATCGTAGTTTTCAGTAATTGGCATATTTTCGGTATGAAAAGACGTAATTTGAAACTGAAAATAGGTGCAGAGAGTCAGAATTCGGCTCAAAAATTACGCTCAGGAGTCAAATTTCCAGCATTTCAGACATTTTGAAAACTGCAGGGGGGTTTGGGCAAAATATGACCCATCGCCGTTTTCAGTAATTGGCATATTTTCGGTATGAAACGTCGTAATTTGAAACTGAAAATAGGTGCAGAGAGTCAGAATTCGACTCAAAAATCACGCTCAGGATTCAAATTTCCGACATTTCAAACATTTTGAAAACTGCAGGGGGGTTTGGGCAAAATATGACCCATCGGCGCTTACAGTAATTGGCATATTTTCGGTATGAAACGTCGTAATTTGAAACTGAAAATAGATGCAGAGAGTCAGAATTCGGCTCAAAAATCACGCTCAGGAGTCAAAATTCCGACATTTCAGACATTTTGAAAACTGCAGGGGGGTTTGGGCACAATATGACCTATCGCCTTTTCAGTAATTGCCATATTTTCGGTATGAAAAGTTGTAATTTGAAACTGAAAATAGGTGCAGAGAGTCAGAATTCGGCTCAAAAATCACGCTCAGGAGTCAAATTTCAGACATTTTAAAAACTGCAGGGGGGTTTGGGCAAAATATGACCCATCGCTGTTTTCAGTAATTGGCATATTTTCGGTATGAAAAGTCGTAATTTGAAACTGAAAATAGGTGCAGAGCGTCAGAATTCGGATAAAAAATCACGCTCAGGAGTCAAATTTCCGACATTTCAGACATTTTGAAAACTGCAGGGGGGTTTGGGCAAAATATGACCCATCGCCGCTTACAGTAATTGGCATATTTTCGGTATGAAACGTCGTAATTTGAAACTGTAAATAGGTGCAGAGAGTCAAAATTCGGCTCGAAAATCACGCTCAGGAGTCAAATTTCCGACATTTCAGACATTTTGAAAACTGCAGGGGGGTTTGGGCAAAATATGACCCATCGCCGTTTTCAGTAATTGGCATATTTTCGGTATGAAACGTCGTAATTTGAAACTGAAAATAGGTGCAGAGAGTCAGAATTCGGCTCAAAAATCACGCTCAGGAGTCAAATTTCCGTCATTTCAGACATTTTGAAAACTGCCGGGGGGTTTGGGCAAAATATGACCCATCGGCGTTTACAGTAATTGGCATATTTTCGGTATGAAACTTCGTAATTTGAAACTGAAAATAGATGCAGAGAGTCAGAATTCGGCTCAAAAATCACGCTCAGGAGTCAAATTTCCGACATTTCAGACATTTTAAAAACTGCAGGGGGGTTTGGGCAAAATATGACCCATCGCCGTTTTCAGTAATTGGCATATTTTCGGTATGAAAAGTTGTAATTTGAAACTGAAAATAGGTGCAGAGAGTCAGAATTCGGCTCAAAAATCACGCTCAGGAGTCAAATTTCCGACATTTCAGACATTTTAAAAACTGCAGGGGGGGATTGGGCAAAATATGACCCATCGCTGTTTTTAGTAATTGGCATATTTTCGGTATGAAAATCGTAATTTGAAACTGAAAATAGGTGCAGAGAGTCAGAATTCGGCTCAAACATCATGCTCAGGAGTCAAATTTCCGACATTTCAGACATTTTGAAACCTGCAGGGGGGTTTGGGCAAAATATGACCCATCGTAGTTTTCAGTAATTGGCATATTTTCGGTATAAAAATTCGTAATTTGAAACTGAAAATAGGTGCAGAGAGTCAGAATTCGGATAAAAAATCATGCTCAGGAGTCAAATTTCCGACATTTCAGACATTTTGAAATCTGCAGGGGGGTTTGGGCAAAATATGACCCATCACCGTTTACAGTAATTGGCATATTTTCGGTATGAAACGACGTAATTTGAAACTGAAAATAGGTGCAGAGAGTCAGATTTCGGCTCAAAAATCACGCACAGGAGTCAAATTTCCGACATTTCAGACATTTTAAAAACTGCAGGGGGGTTTGGGCAAATTATGACCCATCGTAGTTTTCAGTAATTGGCATATTTTCGGTATGAAAAGACGTAATTTGAAACTGAAAATAGTTGCAGAGAGTCAGAATTCGGCTCAATAATTACGCTCAGGAGTCAAATTTCCAGCATTTCAGACATTTTGAAAACTGCAGGGGGGTTTGGGCAAAATATGACCCATCGTCGTTTTCAGTAATTGGCATATTTTCGGTATGAAACGTCGTAATTTGAAACTGAAAATAGGTGCAGAGAGTCAGAATTCGACTCAAAAATCACGCTCAGGATTCAAATTTCCGACATTTCAGCCATTTTGAAAACTGCAGGGGGGTTTGGGCAAAATATGACCCATCGGCGTTTACAGTAATTGGCATATTTTCGGTATGAAACTTCGTAATTTGAAACTGAAAATAGATGCAGAGAGTCAGAATTCGGCTCAAAAATCACGCTCAGGAGTCAAATTTCCGACATTTCAGACATTTTAAAAACTGCAGGGGGGTTTGGGCAGAATATGACCCATCGCCGTTTTCAGTAATTGGCATATTTTCGGTATGAAAAGTTGTAATTTGAAACTGAAAATAGGTGCAGAGAGTCAGAATTCGGCTCAAAAATCACGCTCAGGAGTCAAATTTCCGACATTTCAAACATTTTGAAAACTGCAGGGGGGTTTGGGCAAAATATGACCCATCGCCGTTTTCAGTAATTGGCATATTTTCGGTATGAAAAGTCGTAATTTGAAACTGAAAATAGGTGCAAAGAGTCAGAATTAGCTCAAAAATCACGCTCAGGAGTCAAATTTCCGACATTTCAGACTTTTTGAAAACTGCAGGGGGGTTTGGGCAAAAAATGACCCATCGCCGTTTTCAGTAATTGGCATATTTTCAGTATGAAACTTCGTAATTTGAAACTGAAAATAGGTGCAGAGAGTCAGAATTCGGCTCAAAAATCACGCTCAGGAGTCAAATTTCCGACATTTCAGACATTTTGAAAACTGCAGGGGGGTTTGGGCAAAATATGACCCAACGGCGTTTACAGTAATTGGCATATTTTCGGTATGAAATTTCGTAATTTGAAACTGAAAATAGATGCAGAGAGTCAGAATTCGGCTCAAAAATCACGCTCAGGAGTCAAATTTCCGACATTTCAGACATTTTAAAAACTGCAGGGGGGTTTGGGCAAAATATGACCCATCGCCGTTTTCAGTAATTGGCATATTTTCGGTATGAAAAGTTGTAATTTGAAACTAAAAATAGGTGCAGAGAGTCAGAATTTGGCTCAAAAATCACGCTCAGGAGTCAAATTTCCGACATTTCAGACATTTTAAAAACTGCAGGGGGGTTTGGGCAAAATATGACCCATCGCTGTTTTCAGTAATTGGCATATTTTCGGTATGAAAAGTCGTAATTTGAAACTGAAAATAGGTGCAGAGAGTCAGAATTTGGATAAAAAATCACGCTCAGGAGTCAAATTTCCGACATTTCAGACATTTTGAAAACTGCAGGGGGGTTTGGGCAAAATATGACCCATCGCCGCTTACAGTAATTGGCACATTTTCGGTATGAAACGTCGTAATTTGAAACTGTAAATAGGTTCAGAGAGTCAGAATTCGGCTCAAAAATCACGCTCAGGAGTCAAATTTCCGACATTTCAGACATTTTAAAAACTGCAGGGGGGTTTGGGCAAAATATGACCCATCGTAGTTTTCAGTAATTGGCATATTTTCGGTATGAAAAGACGTAATTTGAAACTGAAAATAGGTGCAGAGAGTCAGAATTCGGCTCAAAAATTACGCTCAGGAGTCAAATTTCCAGCATTTCAGACATTTTGAAAACTGCAGGGGGGTTTGGGCAAAATATGACCCATCGCCGTTTTCAGTAATTGGCATATTTTCGGTATGAAACGTCGTAATTTGAAACTGAAAATAGGTGCAGAGAGTCAGAATTCGACTCAAAAATCACGCTCAGGATTCAAATTTCCGACATTTCAAACATTTTGAAAACTGCAGGGGGGTTTGGGCAAAATATGACCCATCGGCGCTTACATTAATTGGCATATTTTCGGTATGAAACGTCGTAATTTGAAACTGAAAATAGATGCAGAGAGTCAGAATTCGGCTCAAAAATCACGCTCAGGAGTCAAAATTCCGACATTTCAGACATTTTGAAAACTGCAGGGGGGTTTGGGCACAATATGACCTATCGCCTTTTCAGTAATTGCCATATTTTCGGTATGAAAAGTTGTAATTTGAAACTGAAAATAGGTGCAGAGAGTCAGAATTCGGCTCAAAAATCACGCTCAGGAGTCAAATTTCAAACATTTCAGACATTTTAAAAACTGCAGGGGGGTTTGGGCAAAATATGACCCATCGCCGTTTTCAGTAATTGGCATATTTTCGGTATGAAAAGTCGTAATTTGAAACTGAAAATAGGTGCAGAGAGTCAGAATTCGGATAAAAAATCACGCTCAGGAGTCAAATTTCCGACATTTCAGACATTTTGAAAACTGCAGGGGGGTTTGGGCAAAATATGACCCATCGCCGCTTACAGTAATTGGCACATTTTCGGTATGAAACGTCGTAATTTGAAACTGTAAATAGGTTCAGAGAGTCAGAATTCGGCTCAAAAATCACGCTCAGGAGTCAAATTTCCGACATTTCAGACATTTTAAAAACTGCAGGGGGGTTTGGGCAAAATATGACCCATCGTAGTTTTCAGTAATTGGCATATTTTCGGTATGAAAAGACGTAATTTGAAACTGAAAATAGGTGCAGAGAGTCAGAATTCGGCTCAAAAATTACGCTCAGGAGTCAAATTTCCAGCATTTCAGACATTTTGAAAACTGCAGGGGGGTTTGGGCAAAATATGACCCATCGCCGTTTTCAGTAATTGGCATATTTTCGGTATGAAACGTCGTAATTTGAAACTGAAAATAGGTGCAGAGAGTCAGAATTCGACTCAAAAATCACGCTCAGGATTCAAATTTCCGACATTTCAAACATTTTGAAAACTGCAGGGGGGTTTGGGCAAAATATGACCCATCGGCGCTTACAGTAATTGGCATATTTTCGGTATGAAACGTCGTAATTTGAAACTGAAAATAGATGCAGAGAGTCAGAATTCGGCTCAAAAATCACGCTCAGGAGTCAAAATTCCGACATTTCAGACATTTTGAAAACTGCAGGGGGGTTTGGGCACAATATGACCTATCGCCTTTTCAGTAATTGCCATATTTTCGGTATGAAAAGTTGTAATTTGAAACTGAAAATAGGTGCAGAGAGTCAGAATTCGGCTCAAAAATCACGCTCAGGAGTCAAATTTCAAACATTTCAGACATTTTAAAAACTGCAGGGGGGTTTGGGCAAAATATGACCCATCGCCGTTTTCAGTAATTGGCATATTTTCGGTATGAAAAGTCGTAATTTGAAACTGAAAATAGGTGCAGAGAGTCAGAATTCGGATAAAAAATCACGCTCAGGAGTCAAATTTCCGACATTTCAGACATTTTGAAAACTGCAGGGGGTTTGGGCAAAATATGACCCATCGCCGCTTACAGTAATTGGCATATTTTCGATATGAAACGTCGTAATTTGAAACTGTAAATAGGTGCAGAGAGTTAAAATTCGGCTCGAAAATCACGCTCAGGAGTCAAATTTCCGACATTTCAGACATTTTGAAAACTGCAGGGGGGTTTGGGCAAAATATGACCCATCGCCGTTTTCAGTAATTGGCATATTTTCGGTATGAAACGTCGTAATTTGAAACTGAAAATAGGTGCAGAGAGTCAGAATTCGGCTCAAAAATCACGCTCAGGAGTCAAATTTCCGTCATTTCAGACATTTTGAAAACTGCCGGGGGGTTTGGGCAAAATATGACCCATCGGCGTTTACAGTAATTGGCATATTTTCGGTATGAAACTTCGTAATTTGAAACTGAAAATAGATGCAGAGAGTCAGAATTCGGCTCAAAAATCACGCTCAGGAGTCAAATTTCCGACATTTCAGACATTTTAAAAACTGCAGGGGGGTTTGGGCAAAATTTGACCCATCGCTGTTTTCAGTAATTGGCATATTTTCGGTATGAAAAGTTGTAATTTGAAACTGAAAATAGGTGCAGAGAGTCAGAATTCGGCTCAAAAATCACGCTCAGGAGTCAAATTTCCGACATTTCAGACATTTTAAAAACTGCAGGGGGGGATTGGGCAAAATATGACCCATCGCTGTTTTTAGTAATTGGCATATTTTCGGTATGAAAAGTCGTAATTTGAAACTGAAAATAGGTGCAGAGAGTCAGAATTCGGCTCAAAAATCATGCTCAGGAGTCAAATTTCCGACATTTCAGACATTTTGAAACCTGCAGGGGGGTTTGGGCAAAATATGACCCATCGTAGTTTTCAGTAATTGGCATATTTTCGGTATAAAAAGTCGTAATTTGAAACTGAAAATAGGTGCAGAGAGTCAGAATTCGGATAAAAAATCATGCTCAGGAGTCAAATTTCCGACATTTCAGACATTTTGAAATCTGCAGGGGGGTTTGGGCAAAATATGACCCATCGCCGTTTACAGTAATTGGCATATTTTCGGTATGAAACGACGTAATTTGAAACTGAAAATAGGTGCAGAGAGTCAGAATTCGGCTCAAAAATCACGCACAGGAGTCAAATTTCCGACATTTCAGACATTTTAAAAACTGCAGGGGGGTTTGGGCAAAATATGACCCATCGTAGTTTTCAGTAATTGGCATATTTTCGATATGAAAAGACGTAATTTGAAACTGAAAATAGGTGCAGAGAGTCAGAATTCGGCTCAAAAATTACGCTCAGGAGTCAAATTTCCAGCATTTCAGACATTTTGAAAACTGCAGGGGGGTTTGGGCAAAATATGACCCATCGTCGTTTTCAGTAATTGGCATATTTTCGGTATGAAACGTCGTAATTTGAAACTGAAAATAGGTGCAGAGAGTCAGAATTCGACTCAAAAATCACGCTCAGGAATCAAATTTCCGACATTTCAGACATTTTGAAAACTGCAGGGGGGTTTGGGCAAAATATGACCCATCGGCGTTTACAGTAATTGGCATATTTTCGGTATGAAACTTCGTAATTTGAAACTGAAAATAGATGCAGAGAGTCAGAATTCGGCTCAAAAATCACGCTCAGGAGTCAAATTTCCGACATTTCAGACATTTTAAAAACTGCAGGGGGGTTTGGGCAGAATATGACCCATCGCCGTTTTCAGTAATTGGCATATTTTCGGTATGAAAAGTTGTAATTTGAAACTGAAAATAGGCGCAGAGAGTCAGAATTTGGCTCAAAAATCACGCTCAGGAATCAAATTTCCGACATTTCAAACATTTTGAAAACTGCAGGGGGGTTTGGGCAAAATATGACCCATCGCCGCTTACAGTAATTGGCATATTTTCGGTATGAAAAGTCGTAATTTGAAACTGAAAATAGGTGCAAAGAGTCAGATTTAGCTCAAAAATCACGCTCAGGAGTCAAATTTCCGACATTTCAGACTTTTTGAAAACTGCAGGGGGGTTTGGGCAAAAAATGACCCATCGCCGTTTTCAGTAATTGGCATATTTTCAGTATGAAACTTCGTAATTTGAAACTGAAAATAGGTGCAGAGAGTCAGAATTCGGCTCAAAAATCACGCTCAGGAGTCAAATTTCCGACATTTCAGACATTTTGAAAACTGCAGGGGGGTTTGGGCAAAATATGACCCAACGGCGTTTACAGTAATTGGCATATTTTCGGTATGAAATTTCGTAATTTGAAACTGAAAATAGATGCAGAGAGTCAGAATTCGGCTCAAAAATCACGCTCAGGAGTCAAATTTCCGACATTTCAGACATTTTAAAAACTGCAGGGGGGTTTGGGCAAAATATGACCCATCGCCGTTTTCAGTAATTGGCATATTTTCGGTATGAAAAGTTGTAATTTGAAACTGAAAATAGGTGCAGAGAGTCAGAATTTGGCTCAAAAATCACGCTCAGGAGTCAAATTTCCGACATTTCAGACATTTTAAAAACTGCAGGGGGGTTTGGGCAAAATATGACCCATCGCTGTTTTCAGTAATTGGCATATTTTCGGTATCAAAAGTCGTAATTTGAAACTGAAAATAGGTGCAGAGAGTCAGAATTTGGATAAAAGATCACGCTCAGGAGTCAAATTTCCGACATTTCAGACATTTTGAAAACTGCAGGGGGGTTTGGGCAAAATATGACCCATCGCCGCTTACAGTAATTGGCATATTTTCGGTATGAAACGTCGTAATTTGAAACTGAAAATAGGTGCAGAGAGTCAGAATTCGACTCAAAAATCACGCTCAGGAATCAAATTTCCGACATTTCAGACATTTTGAAAACTGCAGGGGGGTTTGGGCAAAATATGACCCATCGGCGTTTACAGTAATTGGCATATTTTCGGTATGAAACTTCGTAATTTGAAACTGAAAATAGATGCAGAGAGTCAGAATTCGGCTCAAAAATCACGCTCAGGAGTCAAATTTCCGACATTTCAGACATTTTAAAAACTGCAGGGGGGTTTGGGCAGAATATGACCCATCGCCGTTTTCAGTAATTGGCATATTTTCGGTATGAAAAGTTGTAATTTGAAACTGAAAATAGGTGCAGAGAGTCAGAATTCGGCTCAAAAATCACGCTCAGGAGTCAAATTTCCGACATTTCAAACATTTTGAAAACTGCAGGGGGGTTTGGGCAAAATATGACCCATCGCCGTTTTCAGTAATTGGCATATTTTCGGTATGAAAAGTCGTAATTTGAAACTGAAAATAGGTGCAAAGAGTCAGGATTAGCTCAAAAATCACGCTCAGGAGTCAAATTTCCGACATTTCAGACTTTTTGAAAACTGCAGGGGGGTTTGGGCAAAAAATGACCCATCGCCGTTTTCAGTAATTGGCATATTTTCAGTATGAAACTTCGTAATTTGAAACTGAAAATAGGTGCAGAGAGTCAGAATTCGGCTCAAAAATCACGCTCAGGAGTCAAATTTCCGACATTTCAGACATTTTGAAAACTGCAGGGGGGTTTGGGCAAAATATGACCCAACGGCGTTTACAGTAATTGGCATATTTTCGGTATGAAATTTCGTAATTTGAAACTGAAAATAGATGCAGAGAGTCAGAATTCGGCTCAAAAATCACGCTCAGGAGTCAAATTTCCGACATTTCAGACATTTTAAAAACTGCAGGGGGGTTTGGGCAAAATATGACCCATCGCCGTTTTCAGTAATTGGCATATTTTCGGTATGAAAAGTTGTAATTTGAAACTGAAAATAGGTGCAGAGAGTCAGAATTTGGCTCAAAAATCACGCTCAGGAGTCAAAATTCCGACATTTCAGACATTTTGAAAACTGCAGGGGGGTTTGGACAAAATATGACCCATCGCTGTTTTCAGTAATTGGCATATTTTCGGTATGAAACTTCGTAATTTGAAACTGAAAATAGGTGCAGAGAGTCAGAATTCGGCTCAAAAATCACGCTCAGGAGTCAAATTTCCGACATTTCAGACATTTTGAAAACTGCAGGGGGGTTTGGGCAAAATATGACCCAACGGCGTTTACAGTAATTGGCATATTTTCGGTATGAAAATTCGTAATTTGAAACTGAAAATAGGTGCATTTTGTCAGAATTCGGCTCAAAAATTACGCTCAGGAGTCAAATTTCCGACATTTCGGACATTTTGAAAACTGCAGGGGGGTTTGGGCAAAATATGACCCATCGCCGTTTTCAGTAATTGGCATATTTTCGGTATAAAAAGTCGTAATTTGAAACTGAAAATAGGTGCAGAGAGTCAGAATTGGGATAAAAAATCACGCTCAGGAGTCAAATTTCCGACATTTCAGACATTTTGAAAACTGCAGGGGGGTTTGGGCAAAATATGACCCATCGCCGTTTACAGTAATTGGCATATTTTCGGTATGAAACGACGTAATTTGAAACTGAAAATAGGTGCAGAGAGTCAGAATTCGGCTCAAAAATCACGCACAGGAGTCAAATTTCCGACATTTCAGACATTTTAAAAACTGCAGGGGGGTTTGGGCAAAATATGACCCATCGTAGTTTTCAGTAATTGGCATATTTTCGGTATGAAAAGACGTAATTTGAAACTGAAAATAGGTGCAGAGAGTCAGAATTCGGCTCAAAAATTACGCTCAGGAGTCAAATTTCCAGCATTTCAGACATTTTGAAAACTGCAGGGGGGTTTGGGCAAAATATGACCCATCGTCGTTTTCAGTAATTGGCATATTTTCGGTATGAAACGTCGTAATTTGAAACTGAAAATAGGTGCAGAGAGTCAGAATTCGACTCAAAAATCACGCTCAGGATTCAAATTTCCGACATTTCAGCCATTTTGAAAACTGCAGGGGGGTTTGGGCAAAATATGACCCAACGGCGTTTACAGTAATTGGCATATTTTCGGTATGAAACTTCGTAATTTGAAACTGAAAATAGATGCAGAGAGTCAGAATTCGGCTCAAAAATCACGCTCAGGAGTCAAATTTCCGACATTTCAGACATTTTAAAAACTGCAGGGGGGTTTGGGCAGAATATGACCCATCGCCGTTTTCAGTAATTGGCATATTTTCGGTATGAAAAGTTGTAATTTGAAACTGAAAATAGGTGCAGAGAGTCAGAATTCGGCTCAAAAATCACGCTCAGGAGTCAAATTTCCGACATTTCAAACATTTTGAAAACTGCAGGGGGGTTTGGGCAAAATATGACACATCGCCGTTTTCAGTATTTGGCATATTTTCGGTATGAAAAGTCGTAATTTGAAACTGAAAATAGGTGCAAAGAGTCAGAATTAGCTCAAAAATCACGCTCAGGAGTCAAATTTCCGACATTTCAGACTTTTTGAAAACTGCAGGGGGGTTTGGGCAAAAAATGACCCATCGCCGTTTTCAGTAATTGGCATATTTTCCGTATGAAACTTCGTAATTTGAAACTGAAAATAGGTGCAGAGAGTCAGAATTCGGCTCAAAAATCACGCTCAGGAGTCAAATTTCCGACATTTCAGACATTTTGAAAACTGCAGGGGGGTTTGGGCAAAATATGACCCAACGGCGTTTACAGTAATTGGCATATTTTCGGTATGAAATTTCGTAATTTGAAACTGAAAATAGATGCAGAGAGTCAGAATTCGGCTCAAAAATCACGCTCAGGAGTCAAATTTCCGACATTTCAGACATTTTAAAAACTGCAGGGGGGTTTGGGCAAAATATGACCCATCGCCGTTTTTAGTAATTGGCATATTTTCGGTATGAAAAGTTGTAATTTGAAACTGAAAATAAGTGCAGAGAGTCAGAATTTGGCTCAAAAATCACGCTCAGGAGTCAAATTTCCGACATTTCAGACATTTTTAAAACTGCAGGGGGGTTTGGGCAAAATATGACCCATCGCTGTTTTCAGTAATTGGCATATTTTCGGTATGAAACTTCGTAATTTGAAACTGAAAATAGGTGCAGAGAGTCAGAATTCGGCTCAAAAATCACGCTCAGGAGTCAAATTTCCGACATTTCAGACATTTTGAAAACTGCAGGGGGGTTTGGGCAAAATATGACCCAACGGCGTTTACAGTAATTGGCATATTTTCGGTATGAAAATTCGTAATTTGAAACTGAAAATAGGTGCATTTTGTCAGAATTCGGCTCAAAAATTACGCTCAGGAGTCAAATTTCCGACATTTCGGACATTTTGAAAACTGCAGGGGGGTTTGGGCAAAATATGACCCATCGCCGTTTTCAGTAATTGGCATATTTTCGGTATAAAAAGTCGTAATTTGAAACTGAAAATAGGTGCAGAGAGTCAGAATTGGGATACAAAATCACGCTCAGGAGTCAAATTTCCGACATTTCAGACATTTTGAAAACTGCAGGGGGGTTTGGGCAAAATATGACCCATCGCTGTTTACAGTAATTGGCATATTTTCGGTATGAAACGACGTAATTTGAAACTGAAAATAGGTGCAGAGAGTCAGAATTCGGCTCAAAAATCACGCACAGGAGTCAAATTTCCGACATTTCAGACATTTTAAAAACTGCAGGGGGGTTTGGGCAAAATATGACCCATCGTAGTTTTCAGTAATTGGCATATTTTCGGTATGAAAAGACGTAATTTGAAACTGAAAATAGGTGCAGAGAGTCAGAATTCGGCTCAAAAATTACGCTCAGGAGTCAAATTTCCAGCATTTCAGACATTTTGAAAACTGCAGGGGGGTTTGGGCAAAATATGACCCATCGTCGTTTTCAGTAATTGGCATATTTTCGGTATGAAACGTCGTAATTTGAAACTGAAAATAGGTGCAGAGAGTCAGAATTCGACTCAAAAATCACGCTCAGGAATCAAATTTCCGACATTTCAGACATTTTGAAAACTGCAGGGGGGTTTGGGCAAAATATGACCCATCGGCGTTTACAGTAATTGGCATATTTTCGGTATGAAACTTCGTAATTTGAAACTGAAAATAGATGCAGAGAGTCAGAATTCGGCTCAAAAATCACGCTCAGGAGTCAAATTTCCGACATTTCAGACATTTTAAAAACTGCAGGGGGGTTTGGGCAGAATATGACCCATCGCCGTTTTCAGTAATTGGCATATTTTCGGTATGAAAAGTTGTAATTTGAAACTGAAAATAGGTGAAGAGAGTCAGAATTCGGCTCAAAAATCACGCTCAGGAGTCAAATTTCCGACATTTCAAACATTTTGAAAACTGCAGGGGGGTTTGGGCAAAATATGACCCATCGCCGTTTTCAGTAATTGGCATATTTTCGGTATGAAAAGTCGTAATTTGAAACTGAAAATAGGTGCAAAGAGTCAGAATTAGCTCAAAAATCACGCTCAGGAGTCACATTTCCGACATTTCAGACTTTTTGAAAACTGCAGGGGGGTTTGGGCAAAAAATGACCCATCGCCGTTTTCAGTAATTGGCATATTTTCAGTATGAAACTTCGTAATTTGAAACTGAAAATAGGTGCAGAGAGTCAGAATTCGGCTCAAAAATCACGCTCATGAGTCAAATTTCCGACATTTCAGACATTTTGAAAACTGCAGGGGGGTTTGGGCAAAATATGACCCAACGGCGTTTACAGTAATTGGCATATTTTCGGTATGAAAATTCGTAATTTGAAACTGAAAATAGGTGCATTTTGTCAGAATTCGGCTCAAAAATTACGCTCAGGAGTCAAATTTCCGACATTTCGGACATTTTGAAAACTGCAGGGGGGTTTGGGCAAAATATGACCCATCGCCGTTTTCAGTAATTGGCATATTTTCGGTATAAAAAGTCGTAATTTGAAACTGAAAATTGGTGCAGAGAGTCAGAATTGGGATAAAAAAATCACGCTCAGGAGTCAAATTTCCGACATTTCAGACATTTTGAAAACTGCAGGGGGGTTTGGGCAAAATATGTTCCATCGCTGTTTTCAGTAATTGGCATATTTTCAGTATAGAAAGTCGTAATTTGAAACTGAAAATAGGTGCAGAGAGTCAGAATTCGGATAAAAAATCACGCTCAGGAGTCAAATTTCCGACATTTCGAAAACTGCAGGGGGTTTGGGCAAAATATGACCCATCGCCGTTTACAGTAATTTGCATATTTTCGGTATGAAACGTCGTAATTTGTAACGGAAAATAGGTGCAGAGAGTCAAAATTCGGCTCAAAAATCACGCTCTGGAGTCAAATTTCCGACATTTCAGACATTTTGAAAACTGCAGGGGGGTTTGGGCAAAATATGACCCATCGTAGTTTTCAGTAATTGGCATATTTTCGGTATAAAAAGTCGTAATTTGAAACTGAAAATAGGTGCAGAGAGTCAGAATTCGGATAAAAAAACATGCTCAGGAGTCAAATTTCCGACATTTCAGACATTTTGAAAACTGCAGGGGGTTTGGGCAAAATATGACCCATCGCCGCGTACAGTAATTGGCATATTTTCGGTATGAAACGTCGTAATTTGAAACTGAAAATAGGTGCAGAAAGTCAGAATTCGGCTACAAAATCACGCTCAGGAGTCAAATTTCCGACATTTCAGACATTTTGAAAACTGCAACGGGGTTTGGCCAAAATATGACCCATCGCTGTTTTCAGTAATTGGCATATTTTCGGTATAGAAAGTCGTAATTTGAAACTGAAAATAGGTGCAGAGAGTCAGAATTCGGATAAAAAATCACGCTCAGGAGTCAAATTTCCGACATTTCAGACATTTCGAAAACTGCAGGGGGTTTGGGCAAAATATGACCCATCGCCGTTTACAGTAATTGGCATATTTTCGGTATGAAACGTCGTAATTTGAAACTGAAAATAGGTGCAGAGAGTCAGAATTCGGCTCAAAAATCACGCTCAGGAGTCAAATTTCCGTCATTTCAGACATTTTGAAAACTGCCGGGGGGTTTGGGCAAAATATGACCCATCGGCGTTTACAGTAATTGGCATATTTTCGGTATGAAACTTCGTAATTTGAAACTGAAAATAGATGCAGAGAGTCAGAATTCGGCTCAAAAATCACGCTCAGGAGTCAAATTTCCGACATTTCAGACATTTTAAAAACTGCAGGGGGGTTTGGGCAAAATTTGACCCATCGCCGTTTTCAGTAATTGGCATATTTTCGGTATGAAAAGTTGTAATTTGAAACTGAAAATAGGTGCAGAGAGTCAGAATTCGGCTCAAAAATCACGCTCAGGAGTCAAATTTCCGACATTTCAGACATTTTAAAAACTGCAGGGGGGGATTGGGCAAAATATGACCCATCGCTGTTTTTAGTAATTGGCATATTTTCGATATGAAAATCGTAATTTGAAACTGAAAATAGGTGCAGAGAGTCAGAATTCGGCTCAAAAATCATGCTCAGGAGTCAAATTTCCGACATTTCCGACATTTTGAAACCTGCAGGGGGGTTTGGGCAAAATATGACCCATCGTAGTTTTCAGTAATTGGCATATTTTCGGTATAAAAAGTCGTAATTTGAAACTGAAAATAGGTGCAGAGAGTCAGAATTCGGATAAAAAATCATGCTCAGGAGTCAAATTTCCGACATTTCAGACATTTTGAAATCTGCAGGGGGGTTTGGGCAAAATATGACCCATCGCCGTTTTCAGTAATTGGCATATTTTCGGTATGAAAAGTTGTAATTTGAAACTGAAAATAGGTGCAGAGAGTCAGAATTTGGCTCAAAAATCACGCTCAGGAGTCAAATTTCCGACATTTCAAACATTTTGAAAACTGCAGGGGGGTTTGGGCAAAATATGACCCATCGCCGTTTTCAGTAATTGGCATATTTTCGGTATGAAAAGTCGTAATTTGAAACTGAAAATAGGTGCAAAGAGTCAGAATTAGCTCAAAAATCACGCTCAGGAGTCAAATTTCCGACATTTCAGACTTTTTGAAAACTGCAGGGGGGTTTGGGCAAAAAATGACCCATCGCCGTTTTCAGTAATTGGCATATTTTCAGTATTTCAATTACGAATTTTCATACTTTTCCGAAAATATCCATTACTGAAAACGGCGATGGGTCATATTTTGCCCAAACCCCCCTGCAGTTTTCAAAATGTCTGAAATGTCGGAAATTTGACTCCTGAGCGTGATTTTTGAGCCAATTCTGACTCTCTGCACCTATTTTCAGTTTCAAATTACGACTTTTCATACCGAAAATATGCCAATTACTGAAAACGGCGATGGGTCATATTTTGCCCAAACCCCCCTGCAGTTTTCAAAATGTCTGAAATGTCGGAAATTTGACTCCTGAGCGTGATTTTTGAGCCGAATTCTGACTCTCTGCACCTATTTTCAGTTTCAAATTACGAACTTTCATACCGAAAATATGCCAATTACTGAAACGGCGATGGGTCATATTTTGCCCAAACCCCCCTGCAGTTTTCAAAATGTCTGAAATGTCGGAAATTTGACTCCTGAGCGTGATTTTTGAGCCGAATTCTGACTCTCTGCACCTATTTTCAGTTTCAAATTACGACTTTTCATACCGAAAATATGCCAATTACTGAAAACGATGGGTCATATTTTGCCCAAACCCCCCTGCAGTTTTCAAAATGTCTGAAATGTCGGAAATTTGACTCCTGAGCGTGATTTTTGAGCCGAATTCTGACTCTCTGCACCTATTTTCAGTTTCAAATTACGATTTTCATACCGAAAATATGCCAATTACTGAAAACGCGATGGGTCATATTTTGCCCAAACCCCCCTGCAGTTTTCAAAATGTCTGAAATGTCGGAAATTTGACTCCTGAGCGTGATTTTTGAGCCGAATTCTGACTCTCTGCACCTATTTTCAGTTTCAAATTACGAACTTTTCATACCGAAAATATGCCAATTACTGAAAACGGCGATGGGTCATATTTTGCCCAAACCCCCCTGCAGTTTTAAAATGTCTGAAATGTCGGAAATTTGACTCCTGAGCGTGAGTGATTTTTGAGCCGAATTCTGACTCTCTGCACCTATTTTCAGTTTCAAATTACGAAGTTTCATACCGAAAATATGCCAATTACTAAACGCGATGGGTCATATTTTGCCCAAACCCCCTGCAGTTTTCAAAATGTCTGAAATGTCGGAAATTTGACTCCTGAGCGTGATTTTTGAGCCGAATTCTGACTCTCTGCACCTATTTTCAGTTTCAAATTACGACGTTTCATACCGAAAATATGCCAATTACTGTAAACGCGATGGGTCATATTTTGCCCAAACCCCCTGCAGTTTTCAAAATGTCTGAAATGTCGGAAATTTGACTCCTGAGCGTGATTTTTGAGCCGAATTCTGACTCTCTGCACCTATTTTCAGTTTCAAATTACGACTTTCATACCGAAAATATGCCAATTACTGTAAAGCGATGGGTCATATTTTGCCCAAACCCCCTGCAGTTTTCAAAATGTCTGAAATGTCGGAAATTTGACTCCTGAGCGTGATTTTTGTAGCCGAATTCTGACTCTCTGCACCTATTTTCAGTTTCAAATTACGACTTTTCATACCGAAAATATGCCAATTACTGAAAACGGCGATGGGTCATATTTTGCCCAAACCCCCTGCAGTTTTCAAAATGTCTGAAATGTCGGAAATTTGACTCCTGAGCGTTTTTTAGCCGAATTCTGACTCTCTGCACCTATTTTCAGTTTCAAATTACGACTTTTCATACCGAAAATATGCCAATTACTGAAAACGGCGATGGGTCATATTTTGCCCAAACCCCCTGCAGTTTTCAAAATGTCTGAAATGTCGGAAATTTGACTCCTGAGCGTGATTTTTGAGCCGAATTCTGACTCTCTGCACCTATTTTCAGTTTCAAATTACGACTTTTCATACCGAAAATATGCCAATTACTGAAAACGGCGATGGGTCATATTTTGCCCAAACCCCCCTGCAGTTTTCAAAATGTCTGAAATGTCGGAAATTTGACTCCTGAGCGTGATTTTTGAGCCGAATTCTGACTCTCTGCACCTATTTTCAGTTTCAAATTACGACTTTCATACCGAAAATATGCCAATTACTGAAAACGGCGATGGGTCATATTTTGCCCAAACCCCCTGCAGTTTTCAAAATGTCTGAAATGTCGGAAATTTGACTCCTGAGCGTGATTTTTTATCCGAATTCTGACTCTCTGCACCTATTTTCAGTTTCAAATTACGACTTTTATACCGAAAATATGCCAATTACTGAAAACGGCGATGGGTCATATTTTGCCCAAACCCCCCTGCAGTTTTCAAAATGTCTGAAATGTCGGAAATTTGACTCCTGAGCGTGATTTTTGAGCCGAATTCTGACTCTCTGCACCTATTTTCAGTTTCAAATTACGATTTTCATACCGAAAATATGCCAATTACTGAAAACGGCGATGGGTCATATTTTGCCCAAACCCCCCTGCAGTTTTCAAAATGTCTGAAATGTCGGAAATTTGACTCCTGAGCGTGATTTTTGAGCCGAATTCTGACTCTCTGCACCTATTTTCAGTTTCAAATTACGAATTTTCATACCGAAAATATGCCAATTACTGAAAACGGCGATGGGTCATATTTTGCCCAAACCCCCCTGCAGTTTTCAAAATGTCTGAAATGTCGGAAATTTGACTCCTGAGCGTGATTTTTGAGCCGAATTCTGACTCTCTGCACCTATTTTCAGTTTCAAATTACGAACTTTTCATACCGAAAATATGCCAATTACTGAAAACGGCGATGGGTCATATTTTGCCCAAACCCCCCTGCAGTTTTCAAAATGTCTGAAATGTCGGAAATTTGACTCCTGAGCGTGATTTTTGAGCCGAATTCTGACTCTCTGCACCTATTTTCAGTTTCAAATTAACTTTTCATACCGAAAATATGCCAATTACTGAAAACGGCGATGGGTCATATTGCCCAAACCCCCCTGCAGTTTTCAAAATGTCTGAAATGTCGGAAATTTGACTCCTGAGCGTGATTTTTGAGCCGAATTCTGACTCTCTGCACCTATTTTCAGTTTCAAATTACGAACTTTTCATACCGAAAATATGCCAATTACTGAAAACGCGATGGGTCATATTTTGCCCAAACCCCCCTGCAGTTTTCAAAATGTCTGAAATGTCGGAAATTTGACTCCTGAGCGTGATTTTTGAGTCGAATTCTGATTCACTCTCTGCACCTATTTTCAGTTTCAAATTACGACGTTTCATACCGAAAATATGCCAATTACTGAAAACGCGATGGGTCATATTTTGCCCAAACCCCCCTGCAGTTTTCAAAATGTCTGAAATGTCGGAAATTTGACTCCTGAGCGTGATTTTTGAGCCGAATTCTGACTCTCTGCACCTATTTTCAGTTTCAAATTACGACTTTTCATACCGAAAATATGCCAATTACTGAAAAACGATGGGTCATATTTTGCCCAAACCCCCCTGCAGTTTTAAAATGTCTGAAATGTCGGAAATTTGACTCCTGAGCGTGATTTTTGAGCCGAATTCTGACTCTCTGCACCTATTTTCAGTTTCAAATTACGTCGTTTCATACCGAAAATATGCCAATTACTGAAAACGCGATGGGTCATATTTTGCCCAAACCCCCCTGCAGTTTTCAAAATGTCTGAAATGTCGGAAATTTGACTCCTGAGCGTGATTTTTTCCGAATTCTGACTCTCTGCACCTATTTTCAGTTTCAAATTACGACTTTTCATACCGAAAATATGCCAATTACTGAAAACGCGATGGGTCATATTTTGCCCAAACCCCCCTGCAGTTTTCAAAATGTCTGAAATGTCGGAAATTTGACTCCTGAGCGTGATTTTTGAGCCGAATTCTGACTCTCTGCACCTATTTTCAGTTTCAAATTACGATTTTCATACCGAAAATATGCCAATTACTGAAAACGCGATGGGTCATATTTTGCCCAAACCCCCCTGCAGTTTTCAAAATGTCTGAAATGTCGGAAATTTGACTCCTGAGCGTGATTTTTGAGCCGAATTCTGACTCTCTGCACCTATTTTCAGTTTCAAATTACGAATTTTCATACCGAAAATATGCCAATTACTGAAAACGCGATGGGTCATATTTTGCCCAAACCCCCCTGCAGTTTTCAAAATGTCTGAAATGTCGGAAATTTGACTCCTGAGCGTGATTTTTGAGCCGAATTCTGACTCTCTGCACCTATTTTCAGTTTCAAATTACAACTTTTCATACCGAAAATATGCCAATTACTGAAAACGCGATGGGTCATATTTTGCCCAAACCCCCCTGCAGTTTTAAAATGTCTGAAATGTCGGAAATTTGACTCCTGAGCGTGATTTTTGAGCCGAATTCTGACTCTCTGCACTATTTTCAGTTTCAAATTACGAATTTCATACCGAAAATATGCCAATTACTGTAAACGGCGATGGGTCATATTTTGCCCAAACCCCCCTGCAGTTTTAAAATGTCTGAAATGTCGGAAATTTGACTCCTGAGCGTGATTTTTGAGCCGAATTCTGACTCTCTGCACCTATTTTCAGTTTCAAATTACGAATTTCATACCGAAAATATGCCAATTACTGAAAACGGCGATGGGTCATATTTTGCCCAAACCCCCCTGCAGTTTTCAAAATGTCTGAAATGTCGGAAATTTGACTCCTGAGCGTGATTTTTGAGCCGAATTCTGACTCTCTGCACCTATTTTCAGTTTCAAATTACGACTTTTCATACCGAAAATATGCCAATTACTGAAAACGGCGATGGGTCATATTTTGCCCAAACCCCCCTGCAGTTTTCAAAATGTCTGAAATGTCGGAAATTTGACTCCTGAGCGTGATTTTTGAGCCGAATTCTGACTCTCTGCACCTATTTTCAGTTTCAAATTAACTTTTCATACCGAAAATATGCCAATTACTGAAAACGGCGATGGGTCATATTTTGCCCAAACCCCCCTGCAGTTTTAAAATGTCTGAAATGTCGGAAATTTGACTCCTGAGCGTGATTTTTGAGCCGAATTCTGACTCTCTGCACCTATTTTCAGTTTCAAATTACGAATTTCATACCGAAAATATGCCAATTACTGAAAACGGCGATGGGTCATATTTTGCCCAAACCCCCCTGCAGTTTTCAAAATGTCTGAAATGTCGGAAATTTGACTCCTGAGCGTGATTTTTGAGCCGAATTCTGACTCTCTGCACCTATTTTCAGTTTCAAATTACGAGTTTCATACCGAAAATATGCCAATTACTGAAAACGCGATGGGTCATATTTTGCCCAAACCCCCCTGCAGTTTTCAAAATGTCTGAAATGTCGGAAATTTGACTCCTGAGCGTGATTTTTGAGCCGAATTCTGACTCTCTGCACCTATTTTCAGTTTCAAATTACGTTTCATACCGAAAATATGCCAATTACTGAAAACACGATGGGTCATATTTTGCCCAAACCCCCCTGCAGTTTTCAAAATGTCTGAAATGTCGGAAATTTGACTCCTGAGCGTGATTTTTGAGCCGAATTCTGACTCTCTGCACCTATTTTCAGTTTCAAATTACGTCGTTTCATACCGAAAATATGCCAATTACTGAAAACGGCGATGGGTCATATTTTGCCCAAACCCCCCTGCAGTTTTCAAAATGTCTGAAATGTCGGAAATTTGACTCCTGAGCGTGATTTTTGAGCCGAATTCTGACTCTCTGCACCTATTTTCAGTTTCAAATTACGACTTTTCATACCGAAAATATGCCAATTACTGAAAACGGCGATGGGTCATATTTTGCCCAAACCCCCCTGCAGTTTTCAAAATGTCTGAAATGTCGGAAATTTGACTCCTGAGCGTGATTTTTGAGCCGAATTCTGACTCTCTGCACCTATTTTCAGTTTCAAATTACGATTTTCATACCGAAAATATGCCAATTACTGAAAACGGCGATGGGTCATATTTTGCCCAAACCCCCCTGCAGTTTTCAAAATGTCTGAAATGTCGGAAATTTGACTCCTGAGCGTGATTTTTGAGCCGAATTCTGACTCTCTGCACCTATTTTCAGTTTCAAATTACGAATTTTCATACCGAAAATATGCCAATTACTGAAAACGCGATGGGTCATATTTTGCCCAAACCCCCCTGCAGTTTTCAAAATGTCTGAAATGTCGGAAATTTGACTCCTGAGCGTGATTTTTGAGCCGAATTCTGACTCTCTGCACCTATTTTCAGTTTCAAATTAAACTTTTCATACCGAAAATATGCCAATTACTGAAAACGGCGATGGGTCATATTTTGCCCAAACCCCCTGCAGTTTTCAAAATGTCTGAAATGTCGGAAATTTGACTCCTGAGCGTGATTTTTGAGCCGAATTCTGACTCTCTGCACCTATTTTCAGTTTCAAATTACGAATTTCATACCGAAAATATGCCAATTACTGAAAACGCGATGGGTCATATTTTGCCCAAACCCCCCTGCAGTTTTCAAAATGTCTGAAATGTCGGAAATTTGACTCCTGAGCGTGATTTTTGAGCCGAATTCTGACTCTCTGCACCTATTTTCAGTTTCAAATTACGAATTTCATACCGAAAATATGCCAATTACTGAAAACGGCGATGGGTCATATTTTGCCCAAACCCCCCTGCAGTTTTCAAAATGTCTGAAATGTCGGAAATTTGACTCCTGAGCGTGATTTTTGAGCCGAATTCTGACTCTCTGCACCTATTTTCAGTTTCAAATTACGACTTTTCATACCGAAAATATGCCAATTACTGAAAACGGCGATGGGTCATATTTTGCCCAAACCCCCCTGCAGTTTTCAAAATGTTGAAATGTCGGAAATTTGACTCCTGAGCGTGATTTTTGAGCCGAATTCTGACTCTCTGCACCTATTTTCAGTTTCAAATTACAACTTTTCATACCGAAAATATGCCAATTACTGAAAACGGCGATGGGTCATATTTGCCCAAACCCCCTGCAGTTTTAAAATGTCTGAAATGTCGGAAATTTGACTCCTGAGCGTGATTTTTGAGCCGAATTCTGACTCTCTGCACCTATTTTCAGTTTCAAATTACGAAGTTTCATACCGAAAATATGCCAATTACTGTAAACGCGATGGGTCATATTTTGCCCAAACCCCCTGCAGTTTTCAAAATGTCTGAAATGTCGGAAATTTGACTCCTGAGCGTGATTTTTGAGTCGAATTCTGACTCTCTGCACCTATTTTCAGTTTCAAATTACGACGTTTCATACCGAAAATATGCCAATTACTGTAAGCGGCGATGGGTCATATTTTGCCCAAACCCCCCTGCAGTTTTCAAAATGTCTGAAATGTCGGAAATTTGACTCCTGAGCGTGATTTTTATCCGAATTCTGACTCTCTGCACCTATTTTCAGTTTCAAATTACGACTTTTCATACCGAAAATATGCCAATTACTGAAAACAGCGATGGGTCATATTTTGCCCAAACCCCCCTGCAGTTTTTAAAATGTCTGAAATGTCGGAAATTTGACTCCTGAGCGTGATTTTTGAGCCAAATTCTGACTCTCTGCACCTATTTTCAGTTTCAAATTACAACTTTTCATACCGAAAATATGCCAATTACTGAAAACGGCGATGGGTCATATTTTGCCCAAACCCCCCTGCAGTTTTTAAAATGTCTGAAATGTCGGAAATTTGACTCCTGAGCGTGATTTTTGAGCCGAATTCTGACTCTCTGCATCTATTTTCAGTTTCAAATTACGAATTTCATACCGAAAATATGCCAATTACTGAAAACGCGATGGGTCATATTTTGCCCAAACCCCCCTGCAGTTTTCAAAATGTCTGAAATGTCGGAAATTTGACTCCTGAGCGTGATTTTTGAGCCGAATTCTGACTCTCTGCACCTATTTTCAGTTTCAAATTACGAAGTTTCATACGAAAATATGCCAATTACTGAAAACGGCGATGGGTCATTTTTGCCCAAACCCCCCTGCAGTTTTCAAAATGTCTGAAATGTCGGAAATTTGACTCCTGAGCGTGATTTTTGAGCTAAATTCTGACTCTTGCACCTATTTTCAGTTTCAAATTACGACTTTTCATACCGAAAATATGCCAATTACTGTAACGGCGATGGGTCATATTTTGCCCAAACCCCCCTGCAGTTTTCAAAATGTTGAAATGTCGGAAATTTGACTCCTGAGCGTGATTTTTGAGCCAAATTCTGACTCTCTGCACCTATTTTCAGTTTCAAATTACAACTTTTCATACCGAAAATATGCCAATTACTGAAAACGGCGATGGGTCATATTTGCCCAAACCCCCCTGCAGTTTTTAAAATGTCTGAAATGTCGGAAATTTGACTCCTGAGCGTGATTTTTGAGCCGAATTCTGACTCTCTGCATCTATTTTCAGTTTCAAATTACGAAGTTTCATACCGAAAATATGCCAATTACTGTAAACGCGATGGGTCATATTTTGCCCAAACCCCCCTGCAGTTTTCAAAATGTCTGAAATGTCGGAAATTTGACTCCTGAGCGTGATTTTTGAGTCGAATTCTGACTCTCTGCACCTATTTTCAGTTTCAAATTACGACGTTTCATACCGAAAATATGCCAATTACTGAAAACGACGATGGGTCATATTTTGCCCAAACCCCCCTGCAGTTTTCAAAATGTCTGAAATGTGGAAATTTGACTCCTGAGCGTGATTTTTGAGCCGAATTCTGACTCTCTGCACCTATTTTCAGTTTCAAATTACGTCTTTTCATATCGAAAATATGCCAATTACTGAAAACTACGATGGGTCATATTTTGCCCAAACCCCCCTGCAGTTTTTAAAATGTCTGAAATGTCGGAAATTTGACTCCTGTGCGTGATTTTTGAGCCGAATTCTGACTCTCTGCACCTATTTTCAGTTTCAAATTACGTCGTTTCATACCGAAAATATGCCAATTACTGTAAACGGCGATGGGTCATATTTTGCCCAAACCCCCCTGCAGTTTTCAAAATGTCTGAAATGTCGGAAATTTGACTCCTGAGCATGATTTTTATCCGAATTCTGACTCTCTGCACCTATTTTCAGTTTCAAATTACGACTTTTATACCGAAAATATGCCAATTACTGAAAACTACGATGGGTCATATTTTGCCCAAACCCCCTGCAGTTTCAAAATGTCTGAAATGTCGGAAATTTGACTCCTGAGCATGATTTTTGAGCCGAATTCTGACTCTCTGCACCTATTTTCAGTTTCAAATTACGACTTTTCATACCGAAAATATGCCAATTACTAAAACAGCGATGGGTCATATTTTGCCCAAACCCCCCTGCAGTTTTAAAATGTCTGAAATGTCGGAAATTTGACTCCTGAGCGTGATTTTTGAGCCGAATTCTGACTCTCTGCACCTATTTTCAGTTTCAAATTACAACTTTTCATACCGAAAATATGCCAATTACTGAAAACAGCGATGGGTCAATTTTGCCCAAACCCCCCTGCAGTTTTTAAAATGTCTGAAATGTCGGAAATTTGACTCCTGAGCGTGATTTTTGAGCCGAATTCTGACTCTCTGCATCTATTTTCAGTTTCAAATTACGAAGTTTCATACCGAAAATATGCCAATTACTGTAAACGCGATGGGTCATATTTTGCCCAAACCCCCCTGCAGTTTTCAAAATGTCTGAAATGTCGGAAATTTGACTCCTGAGCGTGATTTTTGAGCCGAATTCTGACTCTCTGCACCTATTTTCAGTTTCAAATTACGACGTTTCATACCGAAAATATGCCAATTACTGAAAACGGCGATGGGTCATATTTTGCCCAAACCCCCCTGCAGTTTTCAAAATGTCTGAAATGTCGGAAATTTGACTCCTGAGCGTGATTTTGAGCCGAATTTGACTCTCTGCACCTATTTTCAGTTTCAAATTACGACGTTTCATATCGAAAATATGCCAATTACTGTAACGGCGATGGGTCATATTTTGCCCAAACCCCCTGCAGTTTTCAAAATGTCTGAAATGTCGGAAATTTGACTCCTGAGCGTGATTTTTTATCCGAATTCTGACTCTCTGCACCTATTTTCAGTTTCAAATTACGACTTTTCATACCGAAAATATGCCAATTACTGAAAACGGCGATGGGTCATATTTTGCCCAAACCCCCCTGCAGTTTTAAAATGTCTGAAATGTGAAATTTGACTCCTGAGCGTGATTTTTGAGCCGAATTCTGACTCTCTGCACCTATTTTCAGTTTCAAATTACAACTTTTCATACCGAAAATATGCAATTACTGAAAAGGCGATAGGTCATATTTGCCCAAACCCCCCTGCAGTTTTCAAAATGTCTGAAATGTCGGAATTTGACTCCTGAGCGTGATTTTTGAGCCGAATTCTGACTCTCTGCATCTATTTTCAGTTTCAAATTACGACGTTTCATACCGAAAATATGCCAATTACTGTAAGCGCGATGGGTCATATTTTGCCCAAACCCCCCTGCAGTTTTCAAAATGTTGAAATGTCGGAAATTTGATCCTGAGCGTGATTTTTGAGTCGAATTCTGACTCTCTGCACCTATTTTCAGTTTCAAATTACGACGTTTCATACCGAAAATATGCCAATTACTGAAAACGGCGATGGGTCATATTTTGCCCAAACCCCCTGCAGTTTTCAAAATGTCTGAAATGCTGGAAATTTGACTCCTGAGCGTGATTTTTGAGCCGAATTCTGACTCTCTGCACCTATTTTCAGTTTCAAATTACGTCTTTTCATACCGAAAATATGCCAATTACTGAAAACTACGATGGGTCATATTTTGCCCAAACCCCCCTGCAGTTTTTAAAATGTCTGAAATGTCGGAAATTTGACTCCTGAGCGTGATTTTTGAGCCGAATTCTGACTCTCTGAACCTATTTCAGTTTCAAATTACGACGTTTCATACCGAAAATATGCCAATTACTGTAAGGCGATGGGTCATATTTTGCCCAAACCCCCCTGCAGTTTTCAAAATGTCTGAAATGTCGGAAATTTGACTCCTGAGCGTGATTTTTATCCGAATTCTGACTCTCTGCACCTATTTTCAGTTTCAAATTACGACTTTTCATACCGAAAATATGCCAATTACTGAAAACGGCGATGGGTCATATTTTGCCCAAACCCCCCTGCAGTTTTAAAATGTCTGAAATGTGAAATTTGACTCCTGAGCGTGATTTTTGAGCCGAATTCTGACTCTCTGCACCTATTTTCAGTTTCAAATTACAACTTTTCATACCGAAAATATGCAATTACTGAAAAGGCGATAGGTCATATTGTGCCCAAACCCCCCTGCAGTTTTCAAAATGTCTGAAATGTCGGAATTTGACTCCTGAGCGTGATTTTTGAGCCGAATTCTGACTCTCTGCATCTATTTTCAGTTTCAAATTACGACGTTTCATACCGAAAATATGCCAATTATGTAAGCGCCGATGGGTCATATTTTGCCCAAACCCCCCTGCAGTTTTCAAAATGTTGAAATGTCGGAAATTTGATCCTGAGCGTGATTTTTGAGTCGAATTCTGACTCTCTGCACCTATTTTCAGTTTCAAATTACGACGTTTCATACCGAAAATATGCCAATTACTGAAAACGGCGATGGGTCATATTTTGCCCAAACCCCCCTGCAGTTTTCAAAATGTCTGAAATGCTGGAAATTTGACTCCTGAGCGTAATTTTTGAGCCGAATTCTGACTCTCTGCACCTATTTTCAGTTTCAAATTACGTCTTTTCATACCGAAAATATGCCAATTACTGAAAACTACGATGGGTCATATTTTGCCCAAACCCCCCTGCAGTTTTAAAATGTCTGAAATGTCGGAAATTTGACTCCTGAGCGTGATTTTTGAGCCGAATTCTGACTCTCTGAACCTATTTCAGTTTCAAATTACGACGTTTCATACCGAAAATGTGCCAATTACTGTAAGCGGCGATGGGTCATATTTTGCCCAAACCCCCCTGCAGTTTTCAAAATGTCTGAAATGTCGGAAATTTGACTCCTGAGCGTGATTTTTATCCAAATTCTGACTCTCTGCACCTATTTTCAGTTTCAAATTACGACTTTTCATACCGAAAATATGCCAATTACTGAAAACAGCGATGGGTCATATTTTGCCCAAACCCCCCTGCAGTTTTTAAAATGTCTGAAATGTCGGAAATTTGACTCCTGAGCGTGATTTTTGAGCCAAATTCTGACTCTCTGCACCTTTTTAGTTTCAAATTACAACTTTTCATACCGAAAATATGCCAATTACTGAAAACGGCGATGGGTCATATTTTGCCCAAACCCCCCTGCAGTTTTTAAAATGTCTGAAATGTCGGAAATTTGACTCCTGAGCGTGATTTTTGAGCCGAATTCTGACTCTCTGCATCTATTTTCAGTTTCAAATTACGAAATTTCATACCGAAAATATGCCAATTACTGTAAACGCGTTGGGTCATATTTTGCCCAAACCCCCCTGCAGTTTTCAAAATGTCTGAAATGTCGGAAATTTGACTCCTGAGCGTGATTTTTGAGCCGAATTCTGACTCTCTGCACCTATTTTCAGTTTCAAATTACGAAGTTTCATACTGAAAATATGCCAATTACTGAAAACGGCGATGGGTCATTTTTGCCCAAACCCCCCTGCAGTTTTCAAAAAGTCTGAAATGTCGGAAATTTGACTCCTGAGCGTGATTTTTGAGCTAATTCTGACTCTTTGCACCTATTTTCAGTTTCAAATTACGACTTTTCATACCGAAAATATGCCAATTACTGAAAACGGCGATGGGTCATATTTTGCCCAAACCCCCCTGCAGTTTTCAAAATGTTTGAAATGTCGGAAATTTGACTCCTGAGCGTGATTTTTGAGCCGAATTCTGACTCTCTGCACCTATTTTCAGTTTCAAATTACAACTTTTCATACCGAAAATATGCCAATTACTGAAAACGGCGATGGGTCATATTCTGCCCAAACCCCCCTGCAGTTTTTAAAATGTCTGAAATGTCGGAAATTTGACTCCTGAGCGTGATTTTTGAGCCGAATTCTGACTCTCTGCATCTATTTTCAGTTTCAAATTACGAAGTTTCATACCGAAAATATGCCAATTACTGTAAACGCCGATGGGTCATATTTTGCCCAAACCCCCCTGCAGTTTTCAAAATGGCTGAAATGTCGGAAATTTGAATCCTGAGCGTGATTTTTGAGTCGAATTCTGACTCTCTGCACCTATTTTCAGTTTCAAATTACGACATTTCATACCGAAAATATGCCAATTACTGAAAACGACGATGGGTCATATTTTGCCCAAACCCCCCTGCAGTTTTCAAAATGTCTGAAATGCTGGAAATTTGACTCCTGAGCGTAATTATTGAGCCGAATTCTGACTCTCTGCAACTATTTTCAGTTTCAAATTACGTCTTTTCATACCGAAAATATGCCAATTACTGAAAACTACGATGGGTCATAATTTGCCCAAACCCCCCTGCAGTTTTTAAAATGTCTGAAATGTCGGAAATTTGACTCCTGTGCGTGATTTTTGAGCCGAAATCTGACTCTCTGCACCTATTTTCAGTTTCAAATTACGTCGTTTCATACCGAAAATATGCCAATTACTGTAAACGGTGGGTCATATTTTGCCCAAACCCCCCTGCAGATTTCAAAATGTCTGAAATGTCGGAAATTTGACTCCTGAGCATGATTTTTTATCCGAATTCTGACTCTCTGCACCTATTTTCAGTTTCAAATTACGAATTTTTATACCGAAAATATGCCAATTACTGAAAACTACGATGGGTCATATTTTGCCCAAACCCCCCTGCAGGTTTCAAAATGTCTGAAATGTCGGAAATTTGACTCCTGAGCATGATGTTTGAGCCGAATTCTGACTCTCTGCACCTATTTTCAGTTTCAAATTACGATTTTCATACCGAAAATATGCCAATTACTAAAAACAGCGATGGGTCATATTTTGCCCAATCCCCCCCTGCAGTTTTTAAAATGTCTGAAATGTCGGAAATTTGACTCCTGAGCGTGATTTTTGAGCCGAATTCTGACTCTCTGCACCTATTTTCAGTTTCAAATTACAACTTTTCATACCGAAAATATGCCAATTACTGAAAACGGCGATGGGTCATATTTTGCCCAAACCCCCCTGCAGTTTTTAAAATGTCTGAAATGTCGGAAATTTGACTCCTGAGCGTGATTTTTGAGCCGAATTCTGACTCTCTGCATCTATTTTCAGTTTCAAATTACGAAGTTTCATACCGAAAATATGCCAATTACTGTAAACGCCGATGGGTCATATTTTGCCCAAACCCCCCGGCAGTTTTCAAAATGTCTGAAATGACGGAAATTTGACTCCTGAGCGTGATTTTTGAGCCGAATTCTGACTCTCTGCACCTATTTTCAGTTTCAAATTACGACGTTTCATACCGAAAATATGCCAATTACTGAAAACGGCGATGGGTCATATTTTGCCCAAACCCCCCTGCAGTTTTCAAAATGTCTGAAATGTCGGAAATTTGACTCCTGAGCGTGATTTTCGAGCCGAATTTTGACTCTCTGCACCTATTTACAGTTTCAAATTACGACGTTTCATACCGAAAATATGCCAATTACTGTAAGCGGCGATGGGTCATATTTTGCCCAAACCCCCCTGCAGTTTTCAAAATGTCTGAAATGTCGGAAATTTGACTCCTGAGCGTGATTTTTTATCCGAATTCTGACGCTCTGCACCTATTTTCAGTTTCAAATTACGACTTTTCATACCGAAAATATGCCAATTACTGAAAACAGCGATGGGTCATATTTTGCCCAAACCCCCCTGCAGTTTTTAAAATGTCTGAAATTTGACTCCTGAGCGTGATTTTTGAGCCGAATTCTGACTCTCTGCACCTATTTTCAGTTTCAAATTACAACTTTTCATACCGAAAATATGGCAATTACTGAAAAGGCGATAGGTCATATTGTGCCCAAACCCCCCTGCAGTTTTCAAAATGTCTGAAATGTCGGAATTTTGACTCCTGAGCGTGATTTTTGAGCCGAATTCTGACTCTCTGCATCTATTTTCAGTTTCAAATTACGACGTTTCATACCGAAAATATGCCAATTACTGTAAGCGCCGATGGGTCATATTTTGCCCAAACCCCCCTGCAGTTTTCAAAATGTTTGAAATGTCGGAAATTTGAATCCTGAGCGTGATTTTTGAGTCGAATTCTGACTCTCTGCACCTATTTTCAGTTTCAAATTACGACGTTTCATACCGAAAATATGCCAATTACTGAAAACGGCGATGGGTCATATTTTGCCCAAACCCCCCTGCAGTTTTCAAAATGTCTGAAATGCTGGAAATTTGACTCCTGAGCGTAATTTTTGAGCCGAATTCTGACTCTCTGCACCTATTTTCAGTTTCAAATTACGTCTTTTCATACCGAAAATATGCCAATTACTGAAAACTACGATGGGTCATATTTTGTCCAAACCCCCCTGCAGTTTTTAAAATGTCTGAAATGTCGGAAATTTGACTCCTGAGCGTGATTTTTGAGCCGAATTCTGACTCTCTGAACCTATTTTCAGTTTCAAATTACGACGTTTCATACCGAAAATATGCCAATTACTGTAAACGGCGATGGGTCATATTTTGCCCAAACCCCCTGCAGTTTTCGAAATGTCTGAAATGTCGGAAATTTGACTCCTGAGCGTGATTTTTTATCCGAATTCTTGTAACACTGTAAAAGTGTTTGGTTTAGGTTAATACATACATAGAGTACATGAGTCACAGACAAGGATCTGAGAGGCGCCAGTTGTCTGCCTGAGATCTCACACCTCTAACCGTTAATGACCCCAAGTGACCTGAGGTCAGATCATGATAATTTCACCTTGCTTCCGCTAAGCGTATAATTGGAGCCGGGTAGCCTTCAAACATGCCGACGTTTAAGGAGTGGCTTGGTAGTGCCGGAGGCTATCTACTTGTGGGCGGAGTTAGCTACTAGGTTCCCCAATATAAACTCGGAGAGCTATCCAGCATAGAGCAATAGGAGACCGGCCAGCGGAGCAGAGCAGAGGCCAGCCGTCGAGATAGGCCGTCACCAGACGGGGGGTGACGCTGCCTGAAAATTGCAGACCCCCCCCCCCTCTCTATTCAACTTAGACTCAGTCCTCGGTGAGTGAACATTTAGGTGACTTGGTCGTGTTTTACAATGTTGTGTGATGATCAGGGGCAGTCAAGTTGTAGGTTCTCGATTCTTGGAGGATGACTCACTTTTATTAAACTGGAACATTTTAATTGAATTGCTAAATTATGATACTTCATGGGAAATATAATTATGAATTTATTATTTAAATTGTGTTTAACTTTGTTCCCTAGAGATTTTGAGTTGAGGTGAGAAAGCCTCTGTGGTTACTGGTTTCATGATATTAACGAGTACATGTTTGGAGTTGATACATGGTACAGAGGGAACATACTAATAATGAACTCATGATAACATCTTTTGAGAATTTTGTGATACAGGCAAGTTCCATTCCTTGTCTTGTATGTAATGATCATGAATGGATGGTGGCAGCATTTCGTCTTTCTATCTACTCTTCTACGTCTACTTCTATCTACTCTTCTACTTCTACCTATCTACACCTCTCCCTCCACCCATCTCTAAACTCTCACTTTCAACTAATGACCCTCCTCGCTCCTCCCACCTCCCTACCTCTACCCCAAACCCTCACTAATTACTTCACTATTCATTTCTTTCCTTTCGTTTCCTCTTATACGTTTGTGGCAATGATTCTGTATTCTAGAGTTCTCTCTAGAGTTTCGGGTAACTGATCAAGTTACGGCGCCTTGTAGTCTTAGCACCTAGGTAGTCAAATACCTAGGTTACAAGGTGTTGAACGAGAGAGGTTGCCTTAGGAACTCTGGAGGTGCTCTAGAATAGTTAGCTAACTGGGGACGGGATAACGGACTAGAGAGAGCTGTTTCCCCCGGCCTCGTTAGTTAACTGGGGGGTGGAATAATGGACAAGATAGAGCTATTTCCCCCACCCCCCGTTACAATGTTGGCAGCGGTGTTGAACAATGTTTAAGGTATTGGTGTTCTTTTAACATTGTTCAGTCCCACGTGTCTTTTGCCGCTCAGGCGCTATCAGGGAGATCTTGACAGGTGTTTTACTTTCGCGATTTAGCGAGTTTTCAGGTTAGGAGATGGTGATTCTCTAGTGTTTGGTTTAGTGATTTTGTGAGTTTTGTGGTGTTCAGGGAATGTTCACCAGAACTTGCGTGTGTAGTGATTAATGTTAGTAATAAGATTTGGCGATTTGGGAACTTAGCGGTGTTGGTAGTGCAGGTCAGCTGAGTGTGACAGGTGACCTCGCATGTCCCACGGGGACACCCAGCCACCGCTGGTCTCCAGGTCAGTGGGGAGTGGCAGGTGTAGTTTTTAAGTAGTGGTTCTGCTCAGATTATTGCGATCGACTGTTTTACTCCATTTGAACGCAATAACCCGAGGTGTACTGGTATTGTACAGCATGCTAGTGGGACTAGTGTGTCAGTGACTCACGTTAGGGACGCCTGGCGTTGAAGTCTGGTCACAGGGGTGGCAACAGTTTGGAGTTGTTGACCGGCGGAGATGCTAGGGAAACACTCTGGGTCACGTAGGTGGCTGTAGGTTAAGGGTGGGAGTAACGGTTAATTAGTACTTAGATTAGGAACGGTAGTTAAGTTAGGCTAGTGTTTTGTCTATTAGTTTTGATATTATTTTTTTTTGTGACAATTAAAGTAGTGATGACCTTATTCTCTCTTCTCTAACTTTCCTCTGTTACTGTCTTATGTTCCACCAAGTCATATCATTCAGTGTTAATTGGATTATTAAAAAAAAATTGAAGTGTAGTTGTTGCCAGGAGGAGAGCGTTATGATTAACTGTGTAACCCTATACAAACTACAGGGTCACACAACAGCATGGAACACGGGTATTGTCGCCTTTATGTTCAATTCACAGGTGGGAGCCAGAGGAGAGGCGCGACGCATATACAGAAGAGGGAGACGGCTGCTGTGTACCACACTCAGGGGCGTTTATCACCACCACCACGACCAGCCCACTACCTGGAGGTCATGGCTCCACCACCATCACCACCCCAGGGGACCCCAAGATGCAGCCCTCTCGGTGGTCAACATTGGTCTACCCAGTGGACCCCAGGACGGACGGACCCCAGTGGACCCCAAGACTAACGGACCCCCAGTGGACCCCAGGTCGTTCTGCAGACGACCCCAGACGACCCAGTAAAGATGGAAGAGGAGCAACAACGACTCCAGTCTGTCCCACCAACATCGGTCTACCCAGGACGGACCCCAATGTACCCCAGGTCGCTTGTCAAAGACCCATGGGAGGAGGAAGAGAAGAAAGAAGAGAGAAGAAGGAAGAGAGAAGAAGAAGAAAGAAGAAAGAAGAAGAAGAACATAAGACAAGCTGAGTGAGACACGATGCCTCGTGTCCCTTGCTGGTGTCAGCATCATTGCAGGGAGCGTAATTGCAAGACAGGATCGTTTGCCTTAACTGGCCGCCCCTCCTACAAGCATGTTGCTCTGTTGAGTGATTCTTCCTGTGTCATGCGGACTTGATGTGGCTGTCAGAAGTAGCTCTCTGAAGGAGGCGTGCTGGAGCAACAGGGAGGAAGAAGAGTAGGATGGGATTTCTACTGTTGGCAACTATATGAAGGTCTCGAAACTTGTAGTCCCTATAGCTGTGAAAACCCCAATATACGTCTCTCATGGTGACTGACGTAGGGCCAATTACAGATCAGCTGGGACAACCGAATTCCACGGTCCTGTGCGCAGTTCAAGTAGTAACGGCTTTCGGGTTGACCAAGGGTTTTGTGCGTTAACGACGGAGAAGCGACGGAGGCAGTTGTGTTGAAGAAATGGTACAGGATTATCTACAAGACCAAGCAGTGACGTCGCCCAGCCAGAGACAATGGACGTCTGTCTATATATTCATTTTTTAGAGTAGGATGATGTATATTTGTTTAGCTAGGATGTATTTTTTTTTTCGTTAATAAAGTTGTCGCACACAGCTAGCTTGCTTTAGCAGTGTTGCAAAAACTTTATTTCGGGGAGAAGGGAGATGTAACACTGTAAAAGTGTTTGGTTTAGGTTAATACATACATAGAGTACATGAGTCACAGACAAGGATCTGAGAGGCGCCAGTTGTCTGCCTGAGATCTCACACCTCTAACCGTTAATGACCCCAAGTGACCTGAGGTCAGATCATGAGAATTTCACCTTGCTTCCGCTAAGCGTATAATTGGAGCCGGGTAGCCTTCAAACATGCCGACGTTTAAGGAGTGGCTTGGTAGTGCCGGAGGCTATCTACTTGTGGGCGGAGTTAGCTACTAGGTTCCCCAATATAAACTCGGAGAGCTATCCAGCATAGAGCAATAGGAGACCGGCCAGCGGAGCAGAGCAGAGGCCAGCCGTCGAGATAGGCCGTCACCAGACGGGGGGTGACGCTGCCTGAAAATTGCAGACCCCCCCCCCCTCTCTATTCAACTTAGACTCAGTCCTCGGTGAGTGAACATTTAGGTGACTTGGTCGTGTTTACTGTGTGTGTGATGATCAGGGGCAGTCAAGTTGTAGGTTCTCGATTCTTGGATGATGACTCACTTGCATATTAAACTGGAACATTTTAATTGAATTGCTAAATTATGATACTTCATGGGAAATATAATTATGAATTTATTATTTAAATTGTGTTTAACTTTGTTCCCTAGAGATTTTGAGTTGAGGTGAGAAAGCCTCTGTGGTTACTGGTTTCATGATATTAACGAGTACATGTTTGGAGTTGATACATGGTACAGAGGGAACATACTAATAATGAACTCATGATAACATCTTTTGAGAATTTTGTGATACAGGCAAGTTCCATTCCTTGTCTTGTATGTAATGATCATGAATGGATGGTGGCAGCATTTCGTCTCTTCTATCTACTCTTCTACTCTACTTCTATCTACTCTTCTACTTCTACCTATCTACACCTCTCCCTCCACCCTCTCTAAACTCTCACTTTCAACTAATGACCCTCCTCGCTCCTCCCACCTCCCTACCTCTACCCCAAACCCTCACTAATTACTTCACTATTCATTTCTTTCCTTTCGTTTCCTCTTATACGTTTGTGGCAATGATTCTGTATTCTAGAGTTCTCTCTAGAGTTTCGGGTAACTGATCAAGTTACGGCGCCTTGTAGTCTTAGCACCTAGGTAGTCAAATACCTAGGTTACAAGGTGTTGAACGAGAGAGGTTGCCTTAGGAACTCTGGAGGTGCTCTAGAATAGTTAGCTAACTGGGGACGGGATAACGGACTAGAGAGAGCTGTTTCCCCGGCCTCGTTAGTTAACTGGGGGGTGGAATAATGGACAAGATAGAGCTATTTCCCCCACCCCCGTTACATTCTGACTCTCTGCACCTATTTTCAGTTTCAAATTACGACTTTCTATACCGAAAATATGCCAATTACTGAAAACAGCGATGGAACATACTTTGCCCAAACCCCTTTGCCGTTTTCAAAATGTCTGAAATGTCGGAAATTTGACTCCTGAGCGTGATTTTCGAGCCGAATTTTGACTCTCTGCACCTATTTACAGTTTCAAATTACGACGTTTCATACCGAAAATGTGCCAATTACTGTAAGCGGCGATGGGTCATATTTTGCCCAAACCCCCCTGCAGTTTTCAAAATGTCTGAAATGTCGGAAATTTGACTCCTGAGCGTGATTTTTTATCCAAATTCTGACTCTCTGCACCTATTTTCAGTTTCAAATTACGACTTTTCATACCGAAAATATGCCAATTACTGAAAACAGCGATGGGTCATATTTTGCCCAAACCCCCTGCAGTTTTTAAAATGTCTGAAATGTCGGAAATTTGACTCCTGAGCGTGATTTTTGAGCCAAATTCTGACTCTCTGCACCTATTTTCAGTTTCAAATTACAACTTTTCATACCGAAAATATGCCAATTACTGAAAACGGCGATGGGTCATATTTTGCCCAAACCCCCCTGCAGTTTTTAAAATGTCTGAAATGTCGGAAATTTGACTCCTGAGCGTGATTTTTGAGCCGAATTCTGACTCTCTGCATCTATTTTCAGTTTCAAATTACGAAATTTCATACCGAAAATATGCCAATTACTGTAAACGCCGTTGGGTCATATTTTGCCCAAACCCCCCTGCAGTTTTCAAAATGTCTGAAATGTCGGAAATTTGACTCCTGAGCGTGATTTTTGAGCCGAATTCTGACTCTCTGCACCTATTTTCAGTTTCAAATTACGAAGTTTCATACTGAAAATATGCCAATAACTGAAAACGGCGATGGGTCATTTTTTGCCCAAACCCCCCTGCAGTTTTCAAAAAGTCTGAAATGTCGGAAATTTGACCCCTGAGCGTGATTTTTGAGCTAATTCTGACTCTTTGCACCTATTTTCAGTTTCAAATTACGACTTTTCATACCGAAAATATGCCAATTACTGAAAACGGCGATGGGTCATATTTTGCCCAAACCCCCCTGCAGTTTTCAAAATGTTTGAAATGTCGGAAATTTGACTCCTGAGCGTGATTTTCGAGCCGAATTCTGACTCTCTGCACCTATTTTCAGTTTCAAATTACAACTTTTCATACCGAAAATATGCCAATTACTGAAAACGGCGATGGGTCATATTCTGCCCAAACCCCCTGCAGTTTTTAAAATGTCTGAAATGTCGGAAATTTGACTCCTGAGCGTGATTTTTGAGCCGAATTCTGACTCTCTGCATCTATTTTCAGTTTCAAATTACGAAGTTTCATACCGAAAATATGCCAATTACTGTAAACGCCGATGGGTCATATTTTGCCCAAACCCCCCTGCAGTTTTCAAAATGGCTGAAATGTCGGAAATTTGAATCCTGAGCGTGATTTTTGAGTCGAATTCTGACTCTCTGCACCTATTTTCAGTTTCAAATTACGACGTTTCATACCGAAAATATGCCAATTACTGAAAACGACGATGGGTCATATTTTGCCCAAACCCCCCTGCAGTTTTCAAAATGTCCGAAATGTCGGAAATTTGACTCCTGAGCGTAATTTTTGAGCCGAATTCTGACAAAATGCACCTATTTTCAGTTTCAAATTACGAATTTTCATACCGAAAATATGCCAATTACTGAACACAGCGATGGGTCATATTTTGCCCAAACCCACCTGCAGTTTTCAAAATGTCTGAAATGTCGGAAATTTGACTCCTGAGCGTGATTTTTTATCCCAATTCTGACTCTCTGCACCTATTTTCAGTTTCAAATTACGACTTTTTATATGCAAAATATGCCAATTACTGAAAACGGCGATGGGTCATATTTTGCCCAAACCCCCCTGCAGTTTTCAAAATGTCTGAAATGTCGGAAATTTGACCCCTGAGCGTAATTTTTGAGCCGAATGCTGACAAAATGCAATTATTTTCAGTTTCAAATTACGAATTTTCATACCGAAAATATGCCAATTACTGAACACGGCGATGGGTCATATTTTGCCCAAACCCCCCTGCAGTTTTCAAAATGTCTGAAATGTCGAAAATTTGCCTCCTGAGCGTGATTTTTTATCCGAATTCTGACTCTCTGCACCTATTTTCAGTTTCAAATTACGACTTTTTATACCCAAAATATGCCAATTACTGAAAACGGCGATGGGTCATATTTTGCCCAAACCCCCCTGCAGTTTTCAAAATGTCTGAAATGTCGGAAATTTGACTCCTGAGCGTGATTTTTGAGCCGAATTCTGACTCTCTGCACCTATTTTCAGTTTCAAATTACGACTTTTCATACCAAAAATATGCCAATTACTGAAAACGGCGTTGGGTCATTTTGCCCAAACAACCCTGCAGTTTTCAAAATGTCTGAAATGCTGGAAATTTGACTCCTGAGCGTAATTTTTGAGCCGAATTCTGACGCTCTGCACCTATTTTCAGTTTCAAATTACGTCTTTTCATACCGAAAATATGCCAATTACTGAAAACTACGATGGGTCATATTTTACCCAAACCCCCCTGCAGTTTTAAAATGTCTGAAATGTCGGAAATTTGACTCCTGAGCGTGATTTTTGAGCCGAATTCTGACTCTTTGCACCTATTTCAGTTTCAAATTACGACTTTTCATACCGAATATATGCCAATTACTGAAAACGGCGATGGGTCATATTCTGCCCAAACCCCCCTGCAGTTTTTAAAATGTCTGAAATGTCGGAAATTTGACTCCTGAGCGTGATTTTTGAGCCGAATTCTGACTCTCTGCATCTATTTTCAGTTTCAAATTACGAAGTTTCATACCGAAAATATGCCAATTACTGTAAACGCCGATGGGTCATATTTTGCCCAAACCCCCTGCAGTTTTCAAAATGTCTAAAATGTCGGAAATTTGAATCCTGAGCGTGATTTTTGAGTCGAATTCTGACTCTCTGCACCTATTTTCAGTTTCAAATTACGAAGTTTCATACCGAAAATATGTCAATTACTGAAAACGACGATGGGTCATATTTTGCCCAAACCCCCCTGCAGTTTTCAAAATGTCTGAAATGCTGGAAATTTGACTCCTGAGCGTAATTTTTGAGCCGAATTCTGACTCTCTGCACCTATTTTCAGTTTCAAATTACGACGTTTCATACCGAAAATATGCCAACTACTGTAAACGGCGATGGGTCATATTTTGCCCAAACCCCCTGCAGTTTTCGAAATGTCTGAAATGTCGGAAATTTGACTCCTGAGCGTGATTTTTTATCCGAATTCTGACTCTCTGCACCTATTTTCAGTTTCAAATTACGACTTTCTATACCGAAAATATGCCAATTACTGAAAACAGCGATGGGTCATATTTTGGCCAAACCCCGTTGCAGTTTTAAAAATGTCTGAAATGTCGGAAATTTGACTCCTGAGCGTGATTTTGTAGCCGAATTCTGACTCTCTGCACCTATTTTCAGTTTCAAATTACGACGTTTCATACCGAAAATATGCCAATTACTGTACGCGGCGATGGGTCATATTTTGCCCAAACCCCCTGCAGTTTTCAAAATGTCTGAAATGTCGGAAATTTGACTCCTGAGCATGTTTTTTTATCCGAATTCTGACTCTCTGCACCTATTTTCAGTTTCAAATTACGACTTTTTATACCGAAAATATGCCAATTACTGAAAACTACGATGGGTCATTTTTGCCCAAACCCCCTGCAGTTTTTAAAATGTCTGAAATGTCGGAAATTTGACTCCTGAGCGTGATTTTTTATCCGAATTCTGACTCTCTGCACCTATTTTCCGTTACAAATTACGACGTTTCATACCGAAAATATGCCAATTACTGTAAACGGCGATGGGTCATATTTTGCCCAAACCCCCTGCAGTTTTCGAAATGTCGGAAATTTGACTCCTGAGCGTGATTTTTTATCCGAATTCTGACTCTCTGCACCTATTTTCAGTTTCAAATTACGACTTTCTATACTGAAAATATGCCAATTACTGAAAACAGCGATGGAACATATTTTGCCCAAACCCCCCTGCAGTTTTCAAAATGTCTGAAATGTCGGAAATTTGACTCCTGAGCGTGATTTTTTATCCCAATTCTGACTCTCTGCACCTATTTTCAGTTTCAAATTACGACTTTTTATACCGAAAATATGCCAATTACTGAAAACGGCGATGGGTCATATTTTGCCCAAACCCCCCTGCAGTTTTCAAAATGTCCGAAATGTCGGAAATTTGACTCCTGAGCGTAATTTTTGAGCCGAATTCTGACAAAATGCACCTATTTTCAGTTTCAAATTACGAATTTTCATACCGAAAATATGCCAATTACTGAACACGGCGATGGGTCATATTTTGCCCAAACCCCCCTGCAGTTTTCAAAATGTCTGAAATGTCGGAAATTTGACTCCTGAGCGTGATTTTTGAGCCGAATTCTGACTCTCTGCACCTATTTTCAGTTTCAAATTACGACTTTTCATACCAAAAATATGCCAATTACTGAAAACGGCGATGGGTCATATTTTGCCCAAACAACCCTGCAGTTTTCAAAATGTCTGAAATGCTGGAAATTTGACTCCTGAGCGTAATTTTTGAGCCGAATTCTGACTCTCTGCACCTATTTTCAGTTTCAAATTACGTCTTTTCATACCGAAAATATGCCAATTACTGAAAACTACGATGGGTCATATTTTGCCCAAACCCCCCTGCAGTTTTTAAAATGTCTGAAATGTCGGAAATTTGACTCCTGAGCGTGATTTTTGAGCCGAATTCTGACTCTCTGCACCTATTTTCAGTTTCAAATTACGACGTTTCATACCGAAAATATGCCAATTACTGAAAACAGCGATGGGTCATATTTTGGCCAAACCCCCTTGCAGTTTTCAAAATGTCTTAAATGTCGGAAATTTGACTCCTGAGCGTGATTTTTTATCCGAATTCTGACTCTCTGCACCTATTTTCAGTTTCAAATTACGACGTTTCATACCGAAAATATGCCAATTACTGAAAACAGCGATGGGTCATATTTTGGCCAAACCCCCTTGCAGTTTTCAAAATGTCTTAAATGTCGGAAATTTGACTCCTGAGCGTGATTTTTTATCCGAATTCTGACTCTCTGCACCTATTTTCAGTTTCAAATTACGACTTTTTATACCGAAAATATGCCAATTACTGAAAAATACGATGAGTCATATTTTGTCCAAACCCCCCTGCAGTTTTTAAAATGTCTGAAATGTCTGAAATTTGACTCCTGAGCGTGATTTTTGAGCCGAATTCTGACTCTCTGCACCTATTTTCCGTTTCAAATTACGACGTTACATACCGAAAATATGCCAATTACTGTAAACGGCGATGGGTCATATTTTGCCCAAACCCCCTGCAGTTTTCGAAATTTCGGAAATTTGACTCCTGAGCGTGATTTTTTATCCGAATTCTGACTCTCTGCACCTATTTTCAGTTTCAAATTACGACTTTCTATACCGAAAATATGCCAATTACTGAAAACAGTGATGGGTCATATTTTGGCCAAACCCCGTTGGAGTTTTCAAAATGTCTGAAATGTCGGAAATTTGACTCCTGAGCGTGATTTTGTAGCCGAATTCTGACTCTCTGCACCTATTTTCAGTTTCAAATTACGACGTTTCATACCGAAAATATGCCAATTACTGTACGCGGCGATGGGTCATATTTTGCCCAAACCCCCTGCAGTTTTCAAAATGTCTGAAATGTCGGAAATTTGACTCCTGAGCATGTTTTTTTATCCGAATTCTGACTCTCTGCACCTATTTTCAGTTTCAAATTACGACTTTTTATACCGAAAATATGCCAATTACTGAAAACTACGATGGGTCATATTTTGCCCAAACCCCCCTGCAGTTTTTAAAATGTCTGAAATGTCGGAAATTTGACTCCTGAGCGTGATTTTTGAGCCGAATTCTGACTCTCTGCACCTATTTTCCGTTACAAATTACGACGTTTCATACCGAAAATATGCCAATTACTGTAAACGGCGATGGGTCATATTTTGCCCAAACCCCCTGCAGTTTTCGAAATGTCGGAAATTTGACTCCTGAGCGTGATTTTTTATCCGAATTCTGACTCTCTGCACCTATTTTCAGTTTCAAATTACGACTTTCTATACTGAAAATATGCCAATTACTGAAAACAGCGATGGGACATATTTTGCCCAAACCCCCCTGCAGTTTTCAAAATGTCTGAAATGTCGGAAATTTGACTCCTGAGCGTGATTTTTTATCCCAATTCTGACTCTCTGCACCTATTTTTAGTTTCAAATTACGACTTTTTATACCGAAAATATGCCAATTACTGAAAAAGGCGATGGGTCATATTTTGCCCAAACCCCCCTGCAGTTTTCAAAATGTCCGAAATGTCGGAAATTTGACTCCTGAGCGTAATTTTTGAGCCGAATTCTGACTCTCTGCACCTATTTTCAGTTTCAAATTACGACTTTTCATACCAAAAATATGCCAATTACTGAAAACGGCGATGGGTCATATTTTGCCCAAACAACCCTGCAGTTTTCAAAATGTCTGAAATGCTGGAAATTTGACTCCTGAGCGTAATTTTTGAGCCGAATTCTGACTCTCTGCACCTATTTTCAGTTTCAAATTACGTCTTTTCATACCGAAAATATGCCAATTACTGAAAACTACGATGGGTCATATTTTGCCCAAACCCCCCTGCAGTTTTTAAAATGTCTGAAATGTCGGAAATTTGACTCCTGAGCGTGATTTTTGAGCCGAATTCTGACTCTCTGCACCTATTTTCAGTTTCAAATTACGACGTTTCATACCGAAAATATGCCAATTACTGAAAACAGCGATGGGTCATATTTTGGCCAAACCCCCTTGCAGTTTTCAAAATGTCTTAAATGTCGGAAATTTGACTCCTGAGCGTGATTTTTTAGCCGAATTCTGACTCTCTGCACCTATTTTCAGTTTCAAATTACGACGTTTCATACCGAAAATATGCCAATTACTGAAAACAGCGATGGGTCATATTTTGGCCAAACCCCCTTGCAGTTTTCAAAATGTCTTAAATGTCGGAAATTTGACTCCTGAGCGTGATTTTTTATCCGAATTCTGACTCTCTGCACCTATTTTCAGTTTCAAATTACGACTTTTTATACCGAAAATATGCCAATTACTGAAAACTACGATGAGTCATATTTTGTCCAAACCCCCCTGCAGTTTTTAAAATGTCTGAAATGTCTGAAATTTGACTCCTGAGCGTGATTTTTGAGCCGAATTCTGACTCTCTGCACCTATTTTCCGTTTCAAATTACGACGTTTCATACCGAAAATATGCCAATTACTGTAAACGGCGATGGGTCATATTTTGCCCAAACCCCCTGCAGTTTTCGAAATGTCGGAAATTTGACTCCTGAGCGTGATTTTTTATCCGAATTCTGACTCTCTGCACCTATTTTCAGTTTCAAATTACGACTTTCTATACCGAAAATATGCCAATTACTGAAAACAGCGATGGGTCATATTTTGGCCAAACCCCGTTGCAGTTTTCAAAATGTCTGAAATGTCGGAAATTTGACTCCTGAGCGTGATTTTGTAGCCGAATTCTGACTCTCTGCACCTATTTTCAGTTTCAAATTACGACGTTTCATACCGAAAATATGCCAATTACTGTACGCGGCGATGGGTCATATTTTGCCCAAACCCCCTGCAGTTTTCAAAATGTCTGAAATGTCGGAAATTTGACTCCTGAGCATGTTTTTTATCCGAACTGACTCTCTGCACCTATTTTCAGTTTCAAATTACGACTTTTATACCGAAAATATGCCAATTACTGAAAACTACGATGGGTCATATTTTGCCCAAACCCCCTGCAGTTTTAAAATGTCTGAAATGTCGGAAATTTGACTCCTGAGCGTGATTTTTGAGCCGAATTCTGACTCTCTGCACCTATTTTCGTTACAAATTACGACGTTTCATACCGAAAATATGCCAATTACTGTAAACGGCGATGGGTCATATTTTGCCCAAACCCCCTGCAGTTTTCGAAATGTCGGAAATTTGACTCCTGAGCGTGATTTTTTATCCGAATTCTGACTCTCTGCACCTATTTTCAGTTTCAAATTACGACTTTCTATACTGAAAATATGCCAATTACTGAAAACAGCGATGGGACATATTTTGCCCAAACCCCCTGCAGTTTTCAAAATGTCTGAAATGTCGGAAATTTGACTCCTGAGCGTGATTTTTTATCCCAATTCTGACTCTCTGCACCTATTTTTAGTTTCAAATTACGACTTTTATACGAAAATATGCCAATTACTGAAAAAGGCGATGGGTCATATTTTGCCCAAACCCCCCTGCAGTTTTCAAAATGTCCGAAATGTCGGAAATTTGACTCCTGAGCGTAATTTTTGAGCCGAATTCTGACTCTCTGCACCTATTTTCAGTTTCAAATTACGACTTTTCATACCAAAAATATGCCAATTACTGAAAACGGCGATGGGTCATATTTTGCCCAAACCCCTGCAGTTTTCAAAATGTCTGAAATGCTGGAAATTTGACTCCTGAGCGTAATTTTTGAGCCGAATTCTGACTCTCTGCACCTATTTTCAGTTTCAAATTACGTCTTTTCATACCGAAAATATGCCAATTACTGAAACTACGATGGGTCATATTTTGCCCAAACCCCCCTGCAGTTTTAAAATGTCTGAAATGTCGGAAATTTGACTCCTGAGCGTGATTTTTGAGCCGAATTCTGACTCTCTGCACCTATTTTCAGTTTCAAATTACGACGTTTCATACCGAAAATATGCCAATTACTGAAAACAGCGATGGGTCATATTTTGGCCAAACCCCTGCAGTTTTCAAAATGTCTTAAATGTCGGAAATTTGACTCCTGAGCGTGTTTTTTAGCCGAATTCTGACTCTCTGCACCTATTTTCAGTTTCAAATTACGACGTTTCATACCGAAAATATGCCAATTACTGAAAACAGCGATGGGTCATATTTTGGCCAAACCCCCTTGCAGTTTTCAAAATGTCTTAAATGTCGGAAATTTGACTCCTGAGCGTGATTTTTATCCGAATTCTGACTCTCTGCACCTATTTTCAGTTTCAAATTACGACTTTTTATACCGAAAATATGCCAATTACTGAAAACTACGATGAGTCATATTTTGTCCAAACCCCCTGCAGTTTTAAAATGTCTGAAATGTCTGAAATTTGACTCCTGAGCGTGATTTTTGAGCCGAATTCTGACTCTCTGCACCTATTTTCCGTTTCAAATTACGACGTTTCATACCGAAAATATGCCAATTACTGTAAACGGCGATGGGTCATATTTTGCCCAAACCCCCTGCAGTTTTCGAAATGTCGGAAATTTGACTCCTGAGCGTGATTTTTTATCCGAATTCTGACTCTCTGCACCTATTTTCAGTTTCAAATTACGACTTTCTATACCGAAAATATGCCAATTACTGAAAACAGCGATGGGTCATATTTTGGCCAAACCCCGTTGCAGTTTTCAAAATGTCTGAAATGTCGGAAATTTGACTCCTGAGCGTGATTTTGTAGCCGAATTCTGACTCTCTGCACCTATTTTCAGTTTCAAATTACGACGTTTCATACCGAAAATATGCCAATTACTGTACGCGGCGATGGGTCATATTTTGCCCAAACCCCCTGCAGTTTTCAAAATGTCTGAAATGTCGGAAATTTGACTCCTGAGCGTGATTTTGTAGCCGAATTCTGACTCTCTGCACCTATTTTCAGTTTCAAATTACGACGTTTCATACCGAAAATATGCCAATTACTGTACGCGCGATGGGTCATATTTTGCCCAAACCCCCTGCAGTTTTCAAAATGTCTGAAATGTCGGAAATTTGACTCCTGAGCATGTTTTTTTATCCGAAATCTGACTCTCTGCACCTATTTTCAGTTTCAAATTACGACTTTTTATACCGAAAATATGCCAATTACTGAAAACTACGATGGGTCATATTTTGCCCAAACCCCCTGCAGTTTTAAATGTCTGAAATGTCGGAAATTTGACTCCTGAGCGTGATTTTTGAGCCGAATTCTGACTCTCTGCACCTATTTTCCGTTACAAATTACGACGTTTCATACCGAAAATATGCCAATTACTGTAAACGGCGATGGTCATATTTTGCCCAAACCCCCTGCAGTTTTCGAAATGTCGGAAATTTGACTCCTGAGCGTGATTTTTTATCCGAATTCTGACTCTCTGCACCTGTTTTCAGTTTCAAATTACGACTTTCTATACTGAAAATATGCCAATTACTGAAAACAGCGATGGAACATATTTTGCCCAAACCCCCCTGCAGTTTTCAAAATGTCTGAAATGTCGGAAATTTGACTCCTGAGCGTGATTTTTATCCCAATTCTGACTCTCTGCACCTATTTTCAGTTTCAAATTACGACTTTTTATACCGAAAATATGCCAATTACTGAAAAAGGCGATGGGTCATATTTTGCCCAAACCCCCCTGCAGTTTTCAAAATGTCCGAAATGTCGGAAATTTGACTCCTGAGCGTAATTTTGAGCCGAATTCTGACTCTCTGCACCTATTTTCAGTTTCAAATTACGAATTTTCATACCGAAAATATGCCAATTACTGAACACGGCGATGGGTCATATTTTGCCCAAACCCCCTGCAGTTTTCAAATGTCTGAAATGTCGGAAATTTGACTCCTGAGCGTGATTTTTGAGCCGAATTCTGACTCTCTGCACCTATTTTCAGTTTCAAATTACGATTTTCATACCAAAAATATGCCAATTACTGAAAACGGCGATGGGTCTTATTTTGCCCAAACAACCCTGCAGTTTTCAAAATGTCTGAAATGCTGGAAATTTGACTCCTGAGCGTAATTTTTGAGCCGAATTCTGACTCTCTGCACCTATTTTCAGTTTCAAATTACGTCTTTTCATACCGAAAATATGCCAATTACTGAAAAAGGCGATGGGTCATATTTTGCCCAAACCCCCTGCAGTTTTCAAAATGTCCGAAATGTCGGAAATTTGACTCCTGAGCGTAATTTTTGAGCCGAATTCTGACTCTCTGCACCTATTTTCAGTTTCAAATTACGACGTTTCATACCGAAAATATGCCAATTACTGAAAACAGCGATGGGTCATATTTTGGCCAAACCCCCTTGCAGTTTTCAAAATGTCTTAAATGTCGGAAATTTGACTCCTGAGCGTGATTTTTTAGCCGAATTCTGACTCTCTGCACCTATTTTCAGTTTCAAATTACGACGTTTCATACCGAAAATATGCCAATTACTGAAAACAGCGATGGGTCATATTTTGGCCAAACCCCATTGCAGTTTTCAAAATGTCTTAAATGTCGGAAATTTGACTCCTGAGCGTGATTTTTTATCCGAATTCTGACTCTCTGCACCTATTTTCAGTTTTAAATTACGACTTTTTATACGAAAATATGCCAATTACTGAAAACTACGATGAGTCATATTTTGTCCAAACCCCCCTGCAGTTTTTAAAATGTCTGAAATGTCTGAAATTTGACTCCTGAGCGTGATTTTTTATCCGAATTCTGACTCTCTGCACCTATTTTCGTTTCAAATTACGACGTTTCATACCGAAAATATGCCAATTACTGTAAACGGCGATGGGTCATATTTTGCCCAAACCCCCTGCAGTTTTCGAAATGTCGGAAATTTGACTCCTGAGCGTGATTTTTATCCGAATTCTGACTCTCTGCACCTATTTTCAGTTTCAAATTACGACTTTCTATACTGAAAATATGCCAATTACTGAAACAGCGATGGAACATATTTTGCCCAAACCCCCCTGCAGTTTTCAAAATGTCAGAAATTTCGGAAATTTGACTCCTGAGCGTGATTTTTTATCCCAATTCTGACTCTCTGCACCTATTTTCAGTTTCAAATTACGACTTTTTATACCGAAAATATGCCAATTACTGAAAACGGCGATGGGTCATATTTTGCCCAAACCCCCCTGCAGTTTTCAATATGTCCGAAATGTCGGAAATTTGACTCCTTAGCGTAATTTTTGAGCCGAATTCTGACAAAATGCACCTATTTTCAGTTTCAAATTACGAATTTTCATACCGAAAATATGCCAATTACTGAACACGGCGATGGGTCATATTTTGCCCAAACCCCCCTGCAGTTTTCAAAATGTCTGAAATGTCGGAAATTTGACTCCTGAGCGTGATTTTTGAGCCGAATTCTGACTCTCTGCACCTATTTTCATTTCAAATTACGACTTTCATACCAAAAATATGCCAATTACTGAAAACGGCGATGGGTCATATTTTGTCCAAAACCCTGCAGTTTTCAAAATGTCTGAAATGCTAGAAATTTGACTCCTGAGCGTAATTTTTGAGCCGAATTCTGACTCTCTGCACCTATTTTCAGTTTCAAATTACGTCTTTTCATACCGAAAATATGCCAATTACTGAAAACTACGATGGGTCATATTTTGCCCAAACCCCCTGCAGTTTTTAAAATGTCTGAAATGTCGGAAATTTGACTCCTGAGCGTGCTTTTGAGCCGAATTCTGACTCTCTGCACTTATTTTCAGTTTCAAATTACGACGTTTCATACCGAAAATATGCCAATTACTGTAAACGGCGATGGGTCATATTTTGCCCAAACCCCCTGCAGTTTTCGAAATGTCTGAAATGTCGGAAATTTGACTCCTGAGCGTGATTTTTTATCCGAATTCTGACTCTCTGCACCTATTTTCAGTTTCAAATTACGACTTTCTATACCGAAAATATGCCAATTACTGAAACAGCGATGGGTCATATTTTGGCCAAACCCCGTTGCAGTTTTCAAAATGTCTGAAATGTCGGAAATTTGACTCCTGAGCGTGATTTTGTAGCCGAATTCTGACTCTCTGCACCTATTTTCAGTTTCAAATTACGACGTTTCATACGAAAATATGCCAATTACTGTACGCGGCGATGGTCATATTTTGCCCAAACCCCCTGCAGTTTTCAAAATGTCTGAAATGTCGGAAATTTGACTCCTGAGCATGTTTTTTATCCGAATTCTGACTCTCTGCACCTATTTTCAGTTTCAAATTACGACTTTTTATACCGAAAATATGCCAATTACTGAAAAACTACG